>NW_005187503.1:1591255-1710245 GCF_000239375.1 Pundamilia nyererei | reverse complement strand
AAGTGTACCTCTGGTGCAAATTACTGACCTCTGTCATCATTTTAGGTGGGGGAACTTGCACAATCGGTGGCTGACTAAATACTTTTTTGCCCCACTGTACCTCGAATCTGTCAGGTTTGCTAGATATAGAACTGTTACTTCTTTATCCGAAGAGAAAAAAAGTGCAAATTTTATGTAGATCCATTATAACAAGATGTATACCAGTTGTGGTCATTTAAACTTGAGCCAGGATTTGTTGATTTAAAAATCATATCCTCATATATTGAACAATATTTTCTTTCCTTTCAGATACACAAAATAGAAACAGATTTCTATAATATTTGTTATGTGTAGTTATTTATTCACTCATTTATGTTCTGCTTGACTCTGGGTCTGCTGGTTTTTGTGTTTGTGGCTTCCAAACAGGTGTGTTGGGAACAGGTAAGTTGCACAGTGTCCTCTGGCAGACAAATGATTATGTTAACATGCATAAGGAGGTTGAATGGCGTTTCTCCCCTCCTTTTATTTCCTACACAAGCAGACAATAATTAATAAAATTTCAATGAATCTCTTTTTTCACATCCAATTATTGGTGCTGGTAAAGTGTTTGCAGATTAGAAGCTGTGTCACAGTGTAATACAGTGTGTCAATAGATATTGCATCTTTACTTTTCCTAGGCCACAGAGCAGTGTACGTGGGTGTCCATGTTCCTCTTGGGAGGGAGAGTAAGCGGAGGCATCGCCACAGAGGACACAAGCAAAGAAAGAAGAAGAATAGAGATTCCGAGGAGGGGAAAGAAGATGGCAGGGATTCTCCTACTTATGGTTGGCGACTATTTTGAACTTAATTGCAATTTCATCCATATCACATGCCTTTTTTTTTTTAAACGTTTCTTTCTCTAGTCTGCTCTGTTTTCTTATATCCCATCCCACAGTATTGTAGCTTGCAGCTAGTGTGTACCTTTGAACCTTACCTTATCTATTACCGCACACTAATGGGCTTCCTTCACATATTAAATAGAATCTCCTATAATCTAGAATAGGTAGAATCTTTTAATTAAATGAATGAAAAACTCCACATAAAATCTTTAAGTAAAGCATCCACAAAAAGCTTAAGTTAAAAAAAATGTAGCCACTGTGGGCAATTAGATAATTACTTTTGTTTAACCCTCTGATTTTCTCCATACGTCAAACAGTGCAGCTCTAAAAGGCATTAAAGGCCGCTGTGAACGGCCTCTGACAGACTGAAGGCTCCGGCATTTTAAGTGATGTGCGTACGCATTTGTGATTGAAGTTGCTGCGTCATTCCAGCTGTAAGACTCGTAAGCAACCAAGCAGTACTTTGAACTCGATGAAAGACTGAATCGAGCCTTGTAACAGTGCAACTAACAAAAGATACTTTTATTTTTAAAGCACGGTTTTATCATTTAAAGTGTCAATATTCTGAGGTAGACTTTTTTGGGATAGGACTAAAAATGTGTTTTATAAAAACAGTTTATCACAGTGATACAGAGATGACAAACGAAAACACTTCAGTGTGTTCGGGATGTTTATAAAAATGTTTCAGTATCTGCTTTTGCTCCAGAAAATAAATGTTTTTCAGTTGGAAATCAAGTGTTAATATTGAGTGCGTAATAGACACCAAATCACCACACAATGTACCCTTGTGTTAACAGAAAGTAACTCTCCCGTTTTCACTTCCAACTATTTAATTTCTGCCTCCCTGTGGAGTTTAGTCTTCTAATCTACTTTATCTATTTCTTTCTTCTCTGTGGTTTCAGATATCCTAATACTGTATCTCTAAATTCAATCAGACATGAAAAGGAAGTTGCTAAAGCGTCCGAGTTTTATTATTCTCTTTAGCACACTTCTTGGTATTCTTCCTCAAAGAAAAGCAATTACATAAATGGTTGTCGTGACCAGCTACACATAGACGCAATCCATCCGCCTTTATAATTGTAGATTTAATCTCTGCTTTCACAGAGCATTTTCCCACATCATCCTTTAGAGTTGAAATAAACATTTCAGAATAAGACATCTGCCCTGTGCAATTTTCTTGTGAAGTAAGAAAAGTTGTTTACATTGGGCCACTAACCAAAATGCTCTGAGTTTATACTTTATTTTGGAAACTTCTGTCTTCCCTGCATTTCCTGACAGTTTGTTCAGTTTCTTTAATTTTATTGTTATTGTTATAATAACCTTGGCCTTTTGTTCCACTCTCTGTTTAGACACGCCATCCCAGAGGGTACAGTTCATCTTGGGTACAGAGGATGATGACCTGGAGCACGTCCCTCACGACCTCTTCACCGAAATGGATGAGCTGTCCTTTAGAGATGGCACTGCCACTGAGTGGAGAGAGACTGCCAGGTTAGGAGGCAGATGAAAGTGTGAACAGCATAACAACCATATGAAGTTTAAAAAAAACAAAACAGAAGCCCACAGCACAGATCTATTGGCTTTTTAAAGAAAAAAGAAAACCATTAGTTTTCAGTTAGGTAACACCTTCCCTTTTAAATCTAAGGTCTTTTTGACAAATAATCACAGCTATCAGCTTAAGTGGCTTATTTCTCAGTAAAAATCATTGTGAACTTTAGAATTTTTCTACTGTGAAGTACTTTAAATGACAATTGAATAATTCCATAATGCCTTCACAGCATTTTTAATGCCCCCAGAATCTGCAGCAATCCTGAAACATTTCTTTCATTGAACAATCTCAATTTTAATTTGATATTAGAAGAAAACTAAACTAATATCATACATAAACATTTCCAGGGTTGTTTGCTGTGGTTTGAAATAAACTTGGCAAAAAAAAGTAAATAAATTTGGTCGATGATTCCTTTGTTGTTACAATGCTTCTTGGCAACCGCCTGTTTGTTATAAATGGTCCCACATTTGTAAGGAAAATGTATTTATTGGTTGAGCCGCAGAGTTGAGTATGTGGATTGTGCCCATGAAAAACTTGCCGAATCTTCTCTGCCAATGCCAAACGCCCTATTCTACTTTTTGTCTGGATTATTTATTGGATTGAATGATTGACGTCTGAAGAAACAAGACATATTGGCAATTTAACAATTCATTGAACAAACAGGGGCCTCGGTAGCACGTGGAAGAACCATACACTGCCACAATAGCCTGACATCTCCTCATGCTGGTCACCAGCTTAGTCACACACTGCTGTGGGATGGCATCACATTCTTTAACCAGCATTTGTCGCAAGTCAGTGTGGTTGTCCTGGTCAGAGAATAAACTGTTTGGCATTTGGCAAGTTTCTTATGTGTGCAACCCACATACCCAACTCTCAACCTAGATTGTAAGTTGAGCAGATTTATTGACAAAAAGCATTTTTACAACAACGAAATAATCAACCAAATGCAAACTTTTGTGCTAAGTTTACTAATGACGACCTAGCTTCCCTGGCATCTCAAAGACTGACATAATTTGAACTGAAAATTAATTTGCGGTGCTTTAGAAAAAAAATGCATCTTGGCTGACAAGTTGCTGCTCTAAGTGGAGGAGTTTAAGTAGCTTGGGCTCCTGTTCATAAGCGAAGGGAGAAGAGAGTGGGAGATTCGAAGACAGATTGGGCCTGTGGCAGTAATCCTGATGCTGCATTGGTTCATTGTTGTAAGGAAAGGGATCAGAAGAAAGGCAAAGCTCTTGATAGTGACCAAAAGAATGAGATCACTGATACAAGCAGTGGAAATGAGCTATCTCTGAAGGGTGGCTGGCCTCTCTCTTAGAGATGGGGTAAGGAGTTCAGTCATCTGAGAGACTCAGAGTATACCCATCAACCCTCCACATTGAAAGGAGCCAATGAGGTGGCTAGGGCATCTGACGAGGATGCCTCCTGGGCACCTCGTGGGTGAGGTGTTTTCCAGGACACACTGGAAAGACTACATCTCTTGGTTGGCCTGGGAACGTCTACCCCTGTATAAGCTGGAGGAGGTGGCTGGGAAGAGGGAGGTGTGGGCATCCTTGCCTCAGGCTGCTCCCCCCCAAACCTGCTTCCTGATAAGCAGAAGAAAATGGATGGATGGATGGATGGATAGCATCTTGGCTTTGCAAGCCAGCACAGACTCTTACTGAATTGCAATACAGCTTGTATGTGGGTACAAATAAAACATTGTCGTCTTTCTGTACATGTCTGTTTTTTGGCGCTTACCTACAGATGGCTGAAGTTTGAAGAGGATGTGGAAGATGGTGGTGAGAGGTGGAGTAAGCCTTACGTGGCCACATTGTCCTTGCACAGCTTATTTGAACTGCGTAGCTGCATACTTAACGGCACAGTTTTGCTGGATATGAGGGCCAGTAGTATCGAGGAAATCGCAGGTAAATTTACAATAGAGGACTTTTACATATCACTGTTATATTTTTTTTTAGGTAGCATTGCGATTACTATGAAATGCATTAAATTTATTACAATAATAATTACATGTTTAATGGTCTATATATAACCTTCTTTGTGTGTTCTTGTGTGTTTGTGTTTTTGCCGCTGCCACTGTGTGACTCAGACATGGTGATAGACAGCATGGTGGCGTCAGGGCAGCTGAAGGAGGATTTGCGTGACAAGGTGCGGGAAGCAATGCTGAAGAAACACCATCATCAGAATGAGAGAAAGCTCAGCAATCGCATCCCACTTGTGCGCTCCATTGCTGACATAGGCAAGAAACATTCTGACCCACTCTTGCTTGAAAAGAACGGTGAGATCCTACGGCGCACTCACATTTCTTTTTCTCCGATGTTTTCCACCACTGGGGAACTGTTCTTAAAAATCCACTGTTCAAATCCCTCAAAGCCAGCGTAGAAGGTGGATGGTTTAAAGTGAGTAAAATTGTTGAAGCACTCAGTCCCCTTAGTGAAAAAGAAATTTGAGTGCTAATTTATGTGCTAACCCGTATGGCTGGCCTGGCTTTGGGGTTTGAATTAATTGTTTTCACTCCTCAGGGTGTGACATTCAGGAAATAACGCTTTACCTGCAACTGGAGGCAGCATTGTGTGCATCTTTTGTTTTTTGACTAGGCATGGCCACAGTGGTGTTGCACATTTTAGGATCTTGGGTTAGATGCCTGAGGTTTTAACAATGAATGAAATATCCCATTCTCCACTTCTCTGCCTGTGGTTTTTGTTGGGCTTGCATTTTCACATCATTAAAACTGAAATGCAAATGTGAGAGGTCAGAATTCTCTCACGTTGTAGGTTTGTGATGGTAACAGCTGCAGTCTGAAATATGTATGTTTATATGAATGTGTTGTGTAGGACTTATGAGTGGTCTGTGTGTGACAGAGCACATTTCCTCGCAGTGCACCAACATCGCGCTAACTCATCCTCGCCTGCATGCAAGCCTTTCTGAACTCGGAGCTTTGCCTCACTCATAGTGTGTGACCGGCTTATTTGGAGTTGAGTATAACATGTTGTTTGTCCCTTGTAGAGCCTCCCACATGCCTCACTGAATCATTCTTGGCTTCTTCTGCACACAGCCATGCTTTTAGCTCACGTTTATGCAAGCACGAATCTCTAACTACACCTCTGTCACCCTATCGCTGCCCACCCTTTCTTGCTGTCTCCTTCAGATACCATTTCTGTGATGTACTGCAACTTCACATGTTTTTCTTCTGTTCCGTTCCTTATTCCTTGTCCCACCCCATCCCTCCCTCAATCCCCTCTTTCCCCTATTTGCTTTCCCTCTCCTCCTCCCCCCCTCCCTTTTTTTTTTTTTTTTTTTTTTTTTTTTGCCATTGTCTCCTCTGTTAGGAGAGGGCCTGTCCTCTTCACGTCTTTCTCTCCACAAGCCAGGGACAGCATCCTCTGTATCCAACCTGTCCCAGAGACGAGAGTCCAGAGTCTCCGTTCTGCTCAACCACCTGCTGCCCTCTTCTTCTTCCAACACTGGGCTTTTCCCAGGTCCTTCTCCCTTTACCACCCCTCAGGCTTTACGCCGTTCTCAGAGCCCATCACACAGACAGGGCGTAGTCCTCGGCCCACAAGGCATCCCTGAGGTTGTGGTATCTCCTCCAGAGGATGAGGACCCACCAGAAGAAGAGGCGGTATCACCACAGCTCAGCCGGCGAGCATCCTCAGCATCCCAGAGCGTTGAGCTGCTGCCCTTAGAAGGCAAATATCTGTGTAGCCTGCCAGTGTGAGTCACAGCTTGAACAGAGAACACTAGCACTAGCATGAAAGCTCTGCTCACTGTTAACTTCCAACCTTGCGTCCATCTCATAATTAATCCACAGCAAGGCTCACTCACTGAATACTGTGTATATATATCAATAAACGTTTTGACATTACTCACTGATGAAACCTCTGTTTGTTTCCCTTCTGTTCATCTCTTCCACCAGCCTGTTCCTTTCTGCTATCTCTCATCCCTGTTTTGCCCCTTAAACTTTGCTCCACACATTTTCTAAGCATCTATGCCTTGCTTAGCTGAGTCCATCTTCACACCTTCCCCTTGTTGTGTTTGCATAGCTACCCCCAAAATCTTGTGCCGATACTTCGTCATCTGTCTTTTCATGTTTTTGTTTACACATTCTGCTCACCATGACTCACATTTATTAGTTGAAAAACTTGTTTGAAGGGGTTTTGTTATTGGGTTTATTTCACCTTATTAATGAGCAGTTTATCAGCCCAATAGGTCATTCAGTCCATCTTCGTTTTCTGCAGTTCAGAGTTGCACAGCATTAATTACGTAGGCTAGATATGTTTAAAAAAAAAAAAAAATCCAAATGTATTAACAGGGAAAGTGTAACTCTTATCACTGGTGTCACATAAATCTAGTGTGTTCTGTATGATTTCTGTGGAGGTACAGCTGAAAAATGCTGCCTAGTTTTTGTAAGATAAGATAAGATAACCTTTATTAGTCCCACATGTGGGAAATTTGTTTTGTCACAGCAGGAAGTGGACAGTGCAAAAGTTATGCAAAAACCCACTTTAGCCATTCTTAGTGTGGGCATCGTTAACTGGAGCTGCTGGCCTTTATTTTTTGTGCTGTCCTGCTGTTGTCAGTGACTCACAGCACTGTATAAAGAATACATTCCCATCAATTAATTGGGGACTTTTGCACAGTTAGAGCAGCACTTATTGATTGTTGTTTGATGCAAATCTTGCAGAAGCCTTGGGACATTTCTTTTGCTTTTGCAGTGGTGTTTTGGAACTAACAAAACTAGCAATACATCCTAAATCCTTTTAGCTATGAGCATTTGCCCTCAGGCGACTGCTCCTTTGATTTCACTGAAATGTCATTCAACTTGTGCTTTTCCCATTGCATCATTTGGCACCCATTCTCATCATTTGGCATCAGTTCCAAAGATAAACGTTCTTTTACCCGTCTAAGAGTGTAGAGAGAGCAATGTGTGCCAGCAGCGTGGCCAAAAATAAGCCTGTGATTAGAGCTGGTGTGTTGGTACTGTATGTACCATCACACTGGCACCTACTGTGACTTTTTGTTCTTCCCGAACCAAGCGGTTTTAATTTATTATTAGACTCTGTGTGCATGTGTGTACGTACGTCTGTGTTTGTTTCATTCTGGGAATGGCTCCATTTCAAAGTATGGGCTGTTAGAATCTGCATTCAGTTGATGGGAGCTGAATCTGAAAGGTTAAGGAGGTCTTATTATAGCTGACAAGCTTCTGTAATTGTACCCCCTCCTGGGGAAATACATAGAATTCAGAGGAGGCTTTCAGGCCTTTCCACTTTCAAATCATTAAATTTAATAATGTCATCTGGTGTTGGCTGTAGGTTGTAGAAACTGTACCGTTGAGCTAAATGGCTAATACTCTAACAGCTGTATAAGTGTATATGCCATGTCTGGAGGCTATTTGAAGTCTAGCTTACATGTTACAAATACATAGAGTGAAGGTATTGTAGATATTGAGTTGACAAGAGGCTATTTATGTGTAAATGTCATGCACCCATTGAGTGTGCTCGTGTCATGTGTAAAATACCTTTACACGGGCCATTCAGGGACTCACTGCACTCCACTTGTTACACGTTAAAAGAGAGAGTTGTTGTTATTATTACAGTAGTTGCATTTAATACTCCTTCATGCATATAACAAATTATATTATTTTAGATCTGTACATGTATTCCTACAGGTGCTATAAATGTACCCTCTAATCTTCTTTTTGTCTTTTATTGGAATTTCCACCAGTCGGTAATTTCAGACATCTGTGCTACTTTTTTGCCTATGAATGAGGTAGTGCTGTGACACCACTGTTTAAAAGGCTGGTGTGGTGGAGCATTCCAGGGCTTAGCCTTCCTGAATGAGGTGTGCTGGCAGACACAACCTAAACTAATCCCTCCCATATTTCAAGAGGCTTTGTCAGGTATGTGAGCAATCACATTTCTGTTCAGCAGTCCCAGCTACCCAGCATTCACTGGGGTTACTCCAGGGTACAGTTCAAGGGTATGAATCAGTGGCCAGAAATCACTGGCAGAAATGATACGTTTTCACTTTGACTTGTGGTGTATTTTGTTTTTTATGTTTGCTTAATTATTTCATGATGACTTTTATTTTTTTGTGGAAGTGGAAATGAATAAAAACCTGGTAAAAGAATTTCAGAGGACAGTATGCATATGTAGTCCTTCGCTTTATATGCAGTACTCCCTCATTTCATCTCCCTCTCTCATCTCGCATAAAGTGCTAGCGGTTCCTGTATCTGGTATGGCTCAGATCGCATAAAGTGTGCAACCAGTCGTCCACAGAAATGACAGTTTTAACATTTGATCTGCCAGGACATCAAACACTTCCATTCACCTTTAGAGCAAAGCCGACATGAATTCAAGCCAAGCAGGAGTAACTTCAGTGCCAGAGCATGAGCTCAACAGACTGGGAGCATTCAGGAATACTGTAGTGTCAAATATCATCTTCCCTCTGAAGAGCTGTCACATCGTTGCTGCTCTGTATCACATTTAGTGGATTTCGTGGAAGAAATAATTTCACTTGACAGAAAAATAACATAATAAAATAGATTCAACTAATCTTTTATCAGCTCCGACATATGTTTTTTTTTTTTATTTAAACAGTTTATATGAATGCGCATGTAATATAAAGTTTTCATTTGGCGCAGTATGTTGGAGCCAAAAAACTGCAGAACTGATCTGGTTGAACATTTAAAGCAAATTTCCTTAGGCCACTTAGCTAAGAGCACATACAGTGTTTAATTTTCCCTTTAAAACTGAATATAGAAATATGAAGTTGAAACACTTATTTAAACTGTAATACTACATTTTTTTTTAAAAGTGTGATTCGCTTTGTATCAGGTTTGTTTGCATAGAGTGATTAAATTCCACAATTGCGTCACGTTTGTTGAGCCCATGCTGTAAAGTAGAAGTACTCATATCATTATATAATCTTCTTCATAATTAGACAGGCAAATTAATGGCACTTACTTCAATTATTAAAAGTTGTTATTATCATTATTAATCTTATTACTAATCACATGACAGATAGCGTTCATGGCAGACCTCACAGCTGGTCTCCTGCCGTCATTTCCTGCCTTGTACTTACACGTTTTCTACCGCCGCTTTGTCTTTTTCTCTCCTCTTTTGCATCCCAGGACCACTGGTGTCTCAGAACTCCGTCCCAAACAATCTGGATAGCAACAAGGCAATGGATAGGCGGCCATCCAAAGTAGGGGTCAGTAGAGAAAGCAGCAGTGTCGACTTCAGCAAGGTAACCTATCCCCAGTACTGAGCACAGAAACAGTCCGTGGTGGAGGGACCCATGACTGAGCCATCAGTGTTTTTTTTTCTTTTTTTTTTTTCTTTTTTTTCTTCAGTTTCTGGATGTTCAGTCATTTCGATGGCCTCCATTAAAAACAGCCTCTATGAGCGCCAACATCACATACCTGTCAGCCTTTTTCTTCTGGGCTCATTAAAAGGCATTAATCATTGCTCCTCCTGTAATGGATGCAGAATAAGCATCAAAGTAAAAGTTACATAACTGTTTAGTTTTGGAAATCCGTAGCATGGCTCCCATTCATCCTACCATTTTCTAGGTCTGCATCCATTAAGTAAAATGGCAGGTTGCCATAAGCACTTGTCAATATGAAAGCATCCATAACTGCCAAAAAATAAGGTGCTGTGTTTGCATGAGTCACAGGAGATGAAGGCACAGACCCTTTTACACAGAGAGGAACAAAATGTTGCCATGCTCGGGTCTATTTTTATTTAGCGTAGCAGTAAAAGCCATTTATCTGAGGAACATAATAAGAAATGGATAAAATCAATGGACAATCTTTGCTCAGTACTATGTAGTTCTATAGGCTGCTCTCAAATCCCCTTATAATTCATTTATTATCATAGCATCCAACTGACCTGCTGCCATTCCTTTCATTTCCATATCTTCATCTCTTTTCGCATGTGTGTACTTCCACTGGCTCCAAGTCTATTATACCTTTTTAAGCTTTCTTCTGTGTAGATCTGTATGTATGATTTTACTATTTCACTGACTTTAGGTGGACATGAATTTCATGAAAAAGATTCCCCCGGGTGCTGAGGCTTCCAATGTGCTAGTGGGAGAAGTGGACTTCCTGGAGAAGCCCATAATTGCATTTGTTCGACTGTCACCTGCAGTCCTTATCACAGGCCTTACTGAGGTGCCTGTGCCCACAAGGTAAGTTATTAAGAATTGTATCACATAAGGTCTTTTCTTTGCCTAAAGTTTTGTCATTAAAAAAACACACCAAATATGACAAGTTAGTTTTTGTTTTTTTTGTTTTTTTTAAAGCAGACTTTTAAAATAATTTGTTAATGCTGCTATCACATCGACCTACTATAACCTGTGGATTTACCATGGCTGTGATCATACACAACCCTTTGCAATGCCTGGATACAAATCTTGAAACATATAATTGGGCAAAAAATAAGTAGCATGGTGTGCAAAAATGTGGGCAACGCTTAGGTTTTTTTTTTTCTAATCAACACGGGAAGAAGTAAAGCGATCAAAAGAAGAAACAACAAGGCTGATGGCTCAACAAACATAAACATAAACAATGCAAATGTGAAAAGATGAACTAGTAGGGCTGGGCTATATAGCCCCGAAATGATATCATACTTCGCAATAAAGACGTTAATGATGATGTAGAAAAACATACTGAATGTTTTATGGGAGATTGCAGTAAGTAGCAGCTAGTGCAGACAAAATGAAGGGCATTCTTCACCCTTATTTTTGTCACTGGTGTCAGATTGTCTAATTTGAAGTGTGAATCTATTGCTGCAAGGCTCTTGCAGTGCCATTGTAGTGATGCAACATAAGTCAATTGCAAATAAAAAAAAAAAAGTACCCTAGGTTTTTTAGGTGTTTTCGTTGTCTTCTGTTATTTTTATTACTCGTACTTAACTGCTGTGTGGATTTAATTTATTCAACTTATGATAAACCGATTCTTTACTAGGACACTCTATTTTAATCTTGAGTCATATTCTTTCCTAGTTAAATAAAAATAAACTGAAAAAACTTTGACCAGTTTCTTAAAGCCGTGCTCATCCGCTGCTGTGGACTGCAAACAAAAGTTAACCACATCAGTAATTTCTATCCACTGTCTGCTCTGTCTGTCATATGGAGGGCAAATAGCCAGATCCAGCATTGCTCGGTTGAGTCATTTGTTTATGTTTGGGTCGCACCTCACCAGCTGTCGGTATCTCCTCCTCATGTGGCTTCTTAGCTTTGATGCAATCAACAGTGTATTTTTACCTCAAGTGATGAAACAAATTTGCTTCCACCTTTAATTATTTTTCTTGCACATTTTTCAAAGTGTTGCGCTTTGTTGGTGGTGTAATAGCCAAAGTACTTCCATACTTGTAAAGTAGCTCCCTTAGGTGAGGTTAGCTGAGGTTCTGCTCTTGATCTCACATGTCTGGGCTTGTGCTGTTGTTGTGCCCTCTAGGGAGCATAAATACATAGCATGAGATGACACCTTTTTTCTTTTTTTATTTCGGAGCTACAAACCAGCTCCTCAAAAATTTAAGAAAGACTGAATGCAGTTTGTATCACTGTCATCAGTTTAAGTGTATTTAATTAATCTGTTTCTTGTTGAAAGGTTTCTTTTCCTGCTTTTGGGTCCTCACGGCAAAGGACCACAGTACCATGAAATTGGCAGATCCATGGCCACGCTAATGACAGACGAGGTGAGAAGGACACTGCCATTTATTTGAATTTTATCTTATTTTATCTTTTTCAAATGTTAATTGAATTGTGCAACCATTCTCCAAATATATTTCATTTTCTAGATTTTCCACGACGTTGCATACAAGGCCAAAGACCGAACTGATCTACTCTCTGGGATAGATGAGTTCCTTGATCAGGTGACTGTCCTTCCTCCTGGAGAGTGGGATCCCACAATTCGAATTGAGCCACCCAAGAATGTCCCATCTCAGGTAAGTTAGGATCTCTACCACATTTTATATCAGGTGTATCTACTGAATATACATTTAAGTGTCCATTTTCATTTTAAACCTAGCCAAAAATGACATGACTGTAACAAAAAATATAGAGAAAATTGCCTGGGATACACTGATGCATTAATGATTCTAAAACTGGCCATAGGTGTAGATCTCTTTGTTAGTCTTGTGATAGACTGGCAGCCTGTCTAGAGTTCAGCTTGGGTAAACAGTTGGATAAGTCATTAAGAATACAACATCTTTCATACTGTACTTCCATATATACAAGTCTTATAAACAGTAACATGTTGTTTATATGTCACATTTAGCTTTATATCATTATAATCACAGTAAGAGAGGCACCTTAAATGAAGAGAGAGGCCTTAAAAGAATTAAAACATATGGAACATATTGTTTTAAACTGTCCTACCTGCAGATAAAGAGGAAAATACCACTGCAGCCCAATGGCAGTGCACCTCCAGCTGGAGAACTGGAAAAGGAGGAGGACCATCATGCAGGGCCTGAGCTGCAGAGGACTGGGAGGTGAGTATGTAATGGTGACATTATTAAACATCTATCCAGTCAGCTGCTGTTCCCTGTATGGAAGTGACTTGTTCTGTTTATCATCTTGAGTTGCAGGGGTTTGTTTATGGTTCTAGGATGCTCTAAAATGAAATTTCTGTGAATTCAAAGCTATCAACCAAATCATTTTTCTAACAGAGCTTTTATTAAAATTTGAAATGGTATGAAATGTGAAATTTTAGAAGCACGACATTAGTTTGTTTGAGCAGATACATTACTCTGTTAAACTGAAATGTCGACATTTATGGATAACTGATACCACCTATCCACGGGCCACACACTGAGGACAACGTGTTTATTGGCAACCTCAGACTGACACACACTCATGTCTGTTGGAAGGCACTGTATTATTTACAGAGTCACGCTCCCTTTCACTGCAACTATAAAAGGCTTGTGCTATGAGCGAGCTACTCAGGGAAAGCTGAGCGTAAGAAAGTACAAGAAGCTAATGTTAAGGGAAAAAAAATGAAAACACGGGCTCTGTGAAAGAATCAGCAGGGGCTGTGAAGGACAGCAAGAGAGGTTATTTCAGAGGTGTGAGGGAAAGTAAATATAAAAAAGGACCTCACAGGAAGGCTTTTGGATTGGTGTTAGAGAAAAGAGAGGAGACGATATATAAGGTGAGAAATGGATTTGAGAAATAGAAAGGCAAAGGAAAAACAGGCAGAAAGAGGCTGAGTGGTCAGTAAGTAACATCAGACAGCATCTCAGTGAAGCCGGAAACATTAAATTAGTACATTTTAAGAACATCGGTTTACAGCTGACACTGTTACAGTAAGAGTCTTTTCTTTAGTGCTAATAAGCTCTGAACCAGATGGTCACATGATCCACCACAGACACTTAGATACTTAGCTTCATATTAATTGAGTTTTTGTGACAGTAATACTCTTGAAGCTTCCACTCTTCACATTTCCTGATTGAAAATATGTTGAAGTTTGCATTTTTTTTTTCTTACGGTAATTGTAATTACATTACATTCAATTTGAAAATTTCAAGCACTAAAATCTGCTCTGGGAATCTTCTAGAATTTTCGGAGGTCTGGTCCTGGATGTCAAGCGGAAAGCGCCCTTTTACTGGAGCGACATCAGGGACGCTCTCAGTCTGCAGTGTCTCGCTTCTGTCCTTTTCCTTTACTGCGCCTGCATGTCTCCTGTCATCACATTCGGGGGTCTGCTTGGGGAGGCGACAAAAGGCAACATAGTGAGTCATAAAGCTTGGCACTTAAAAGTCAGTATTTGATCGCTTCATGGGTTCCAGTGGGCGTAAAAGCCCTAATCCCTTAGTCGTGTTATAGTCGAACGTTTGGGACTATTGCTACTACATATTGTGATTTTTGCACTGGCACTTCAGATGGGTTCTGTGAGGGTATTGTGAATGACGGAAAGCAAATACCCCAGTTCCACAGAATCCTAAAAATGGCCTGTATTTATATAGCGCTTTACTAGTCCCTAAGGACCCCAAAGCGCTTTACATCCTAAACGCTCCATCGTAAAGTTGTAAAGTGCAAAAATCTGTTCTTTCTACCATCCATAATAGTGTTATCAGTGTTTTCAAATAAGAAATCCATTTCACGGTTTGCACAAGTTTAGCTAAATAATGCAGCACTCTTACACTAGACAATAAGATGGGATCAAATGCACACATGTTACACACAACATGTTTCTGACCTCTTTAAAACACGTGTATGAGCAATCAAAATAAAAAAAATGTTACATAAAATCAAACTATTAATACATTTCACTTCTTTCTTTTTGTTACCATAAAAACTGTTTAGTATAGTGTCTCTTTTTGTGGTTCTCTCTGTTCTCTCTCACTGTCTGCTTTGCTTTCATCCAGATGTCTGTGCTAGGCCAGGGACTGTTGGCACAGACAGTCTGTGTGCTGGTGTGTGTAATGCGTCTAAATAAACTCACACGCTGCACAGAGATATGACTTCGGACAAGTCAGCAGTGTGGGAACATTTGAACAGTTTATCTAGCCTCTCAGACGCAGCCCATAATGTCTGTTTAATCAAAGCTTTATGTTCTGGTCTGTGGTCTCCTCCTCATCTGTTGCTTTTCTCCTTCAGCCTTTCCCTCTGTATCCTCCTTTGTGCAATTTCACCTCCCCAATCCCTCCTTTCTTATTCCCTCACTCCACTCCTCTCCTCTGTCTCTACAGAGCGCCATCGAGTCTCTATTTGGGGCATCACTGACAGGAGTAGCATACTCCCTCTTTGCAGGCCAGCCCCTCACTATTCTTGGCAGCACGGGGCCTGTTTTAGTATTTGAGAAGATCCTCTTTAAGTTCTGCAAGTGAGTTTGAGCAAGTTTGCATTGTAGTAAAAAATGCTCAACAGTGTTTTATGTTGATTCCCATTGTCTAATAGAAATTCTTTGTCTTTCCCAGGGACTATAGCTTGTCCTACCTGTCTCTACGGACCAGCATTGGTCTGTGGACTGCCTTCCTGTGTATCCTCCTCGTGGCCACAGATGCAAGCTCTCTGGTTTGCTACATTACCCGCTTCACAGAGGAAGCTTTTGCAGCATTGATCTGCATCATCTTCATCTACGAAGCTCTAGAGAAGCTCTTTCATCTGGGAGAATTGTACCCTGTCAACATGCATAACAGCTTGGACAACCTTACTCTGTATTCGTAAGTACTGAGATTTAAGTTACATGAATGATTAAAGGTCCATTTGTTTATTATTGTTTGCTCAGTATTATATATTTTGAATTGTTTGCACAGGTTGCATTAAATTTAGCTCTTCAAATTGCTGTCTCTGCAAGAGTGCGTTAACTGATAATGAGAGAGGTTAAAATTTATATTATCTTCTTCTACGACTACTTCAGCTGACTGGTTTACTGGGAAAACTCTAAAGTCTTATTAAATTTTCATTTAATTTCTGATTTGTAACGGGCTTTGACACAACCTCAGAGGGACTTGTCTGCCCCTGGTCTCAAAGTAGGGACTTTCCACATTTTCTATTACAATCTTTAGATTAAATTCCAAAGCATCACATAAAGTAGTTCCTTCTTAAGGAAAATATAATTTTACCTGGCAGATACACTGTAGCATGTACTTAAAGTTTGCTTTAATTGAACCTTAAACATTATTTCTCACAGAAGGCTCAAGGTACAGACTTTGCTTAGTTTTGGATCCTCTGTCCCCAGGTGTCAGTGCTCTCCACCAGCAAATGCTACAGATGAGGTCATGCAGAAGTGGAACCAGTCCGGATATAGTCCAGACTCTATCGAATGGAGCAGCCTCAGTGTTTCAGTAAGACTAGCGCACAGTGACCTCTAGTGTAAAAAACAGAAATTACAAACACAGTTTTAAAATTGGAGAACAAACAGTGAAGCTTAATGTTGACTTCATGCATTGAATCTATGTAGAGCACATGCCATAGCTTCCCCAAGTAGCTTTTATACCTGTGTGTGCGTGTGGTGTGTCTCCATTGCTCTACAATTTTCCCACCTAAACACTTGCTAGCAGTGGAGTTTCTCTCTTCGAGTTGCTCCATTGTCTTCTAGCTGATTTCAAAAATGGCACCAAAAGAAGTAGCCAGAAATGCATGGAAGGAAAAGGTGGTGCTGTTGTACTGTGAA
This sequence comes from Pundamilia nyererei, assembly GCF_000239375.1. Lineage (NCBI taxonomy): Eukaryota > Metazoa > Chordata > Actinopteri > Cichliformes > Cichlidae > Pundamilia > Pundamilia nyererei. Next base: position 1,693,723 of record NW_005187503.1, on the reverse strand, counting down.
GTTACATCAGTAGGGAGGTGTGTGTCAGGTTAGGGTGTAAGTTACTGCATAAGGTTTCAGAAAGGTTTGCCATTACATACCTACAGCGTAGATTTAACACAGAAGTTCAATTCCACTATAAGCCAATAGTCTACATTATATAATTCACAATTTTAGTCATAAGCACAACCCCCAGCAATACATCTACCTCTGTCATACAGATGATTCATTAAATTACCAATTTTTTATCCTTTTTCTTCTTCTTTAAAGACGTGCAAATTGCTCCATGGAGACTTTGTGGGTCCTGCCTGTGGTCACCATGGGCCGTACATCCCAGATGTTCTCTTTTGGTCTGTTATCCTCTTCTTCACAACCTTCTTTTTGTCATCATTCCTCAAGCAGTTTAAAACAGAAAGATACTTCCCCACCAGGGTGAGATGTTGGGCTTAATTTGTTTATGTATGTTATTTCTTTTGTAAAACGCAGCAAAAAGAAGCTTTTAAAAGACAAAAGAAAGCACGGTTTAATCCCTAATCATGTAAAATGATGTTTAAATAGTACTATTTGAAATATGAAGCATCAGATCTGTAACATCACATGTCATTATATGTTTTGTACACCTGGTGCACGCAAGTGTGGGCAGATTAACCTAAAAGGTTCTGACACTATGTAAATGTTTGTATTGAGTCATTAGTACAGGAGCAGACTCATGTTCAGAAAGAAGAGATCTTGTTGCATCCTCCCACATAGTAACATCTACAGTGTTATCACTCGGTGTAGGCCGGTGTTGGTATTGTGTAAACTGTAAAATGTGCAACAATTACTTTGATGGAGCTGTACCTACAGAAGGAAATGATATGAAGTTAAGCAGCTTCGCTTCTTTGCTTTAGGAATACATTTATAAAGGGTGGCTGAAGGCACATGTGAAATCCCTAAATAAATTAATCTATTTTGTATATGTGTGTGTTACATAGGTGCGATCCACTATTAGTGACTTTGCAGTGTTTATAACCATCATGATTATGGTGCTAGTGGACTACCTAATGGGGATCCCGTCTCCTAAACTGAATGTTCCTGACCGCTTTGAGGTAGGCATATTGTTCATCTGCATTGCTCCATTTATTACTATTGAGTACATTTTTACGGATCGTAGCTATTATCTTCTGTAAGCTTTAAATAAAGTATATAATCTTTAGATGAAGTAAAGGTTTTGTAATTCTATTGTATTTTACTCAAGAGTTTCTTTACAGTGTTAGCAGTCTCTTCTCAGAGATGTAAAAGTACAGATTGTGTGTGCTTAAGGCTTTCATATACAAAAGTTCTTGCTGGAATAGTCTAGATTCTGACCAACACATTACAAGTAATGTGTAAGATAAATATTCTCAGTTAGTTTATACCTTATATACTTAATGTGGCTTGCACTTTTCCCCTCAGCCAACTTCAAAGAACAGAGGCTGGCTAATGGATCCGTTAGGAGAAAACCCTTGGTGGACACTGCTGGTGGCAGTACTTCCTGCCATGCTCTGCACCATCCTCATTTTTATGGATCAGCAGATCACAGCAGTCATCATCAACCGCAAAGAGCACAAGCTGAAGGTCTGACTTTTATCTGAAAGTATTTTGAGAAAGCTTGTGATAGGGTGCCAAGGGAGGAACTGTGGTACTGAATGAAGACGTCCGGAGTGAGGGAAGTATGCTAGGGTACTGCAGCATATGTATGAGTACAGCGAGACAGTGATGAGTTTTGCTGTAGAAGTGACAGAATGGTTCAAGGTGGGGGTGGGATTACATCAGAGATTGGCTCTGAACCCCTTCTTGTTTGCAGTGGTGATGGACAGGTTTGACTGATGAAGTCAGGCAGGTGGAAAGGTAAAGATGTAAGGAGTAGAGTTAGTGAAAGTGGATGAGTTTAAATACTTGGGGTCAGCATCCAAAGGAATGGACAGTGCAAAAAAGAGGTGAAGAAGAGCGTGAACACAAGTGTCAAGGGTGATTTGTGACAGAAGGACAGCAGCAAGAGTGAAATGGAAGGTTTACAAGAGAGAGGAAGAGCAGTGAGAGGGTTTATGGATGTAGAGAAGGAGGACATGCAGAGGGACGGTAGAGAAAGGGTGAGACAGATGATTCAGTGTGGTCACTCCTAAAGGGAGAAGCTGGAGGAAGTATAAAAAGTTTCACAAAATTTATTTTAATATTTTTTTTTTACAGAAAAAGGCAAATAGCTGATTGATCACAGTGAATGAATCTGTCACAAAGATTTTTCTCTTCAGTCTTGAAAGTTTGTGTATGTCCATGCCTCTACTTCTCGTATCTTACAGAAAGGATGTGGCTATCACCTGGACTTGCTCCTCGTGGCAATAATGCTGGGCGTGTGCTCCATTATGGGCTTGCCGTGGTTTGTGGCTGCAACCGTCCTCTCTATTTCCCACGTTAACAGCCTGAAGGTGGAGTCCGGCTGCTCCGCACCGGGAGAACAGCCCAAGTTTTTGGGAATCCGGGAACAGCGAGTCACGGGATTTATGATCTTTGTCCTGATGGGTTGTTCTGTCTTCATGACATCAGTGCTCAAGGTGCGATGGGGTTGTCAGTGAAATAATATTTGCTTCCCCCTGTAAATCACTGTATATAATAATGTCTTTTGATTATTTGACACAAGTTGCGTTAATTCCGTGTAAACTAACTAATGTGTTGTCACCTGGCACAAGTGTGTCATAGATGTTTTCAGCTTTTTGCTTCATGTACCGTAAGTTAAATATTTTCTAATATGTTGTTTGATTTGTGCTTTCGGCAGTTTATTCCAATGCCGGTTCTGTACGGAGTCTTTCTCTACATGGGTGTCTCTTCCCTCAAAGGCATTCAAGTAAGTCTCTCCCCTGCTGTCTTTGAAGATAGTGCTGCCCTTCTATTCAGAACAGAGCAGGAGTCTGGAGCTGTTAGTAAAGATAAGTTTGCCCCCTGCTGTTGCAAACCTTTAATGGTAATTCAGAGTCCTTGGGAGCTTCTCTTATTAAATGTGTTTCCTCCTCTGAATAATCTATTAAGTGATACTTTCATGCATTTGTATTTCTTAACTGTTTCACTGACTCTCTTTACTCTAGTTCTTTGACAGAATCAAACTGTTTGGCATGCCTGCAAAGCACCAGCCTGACCTGATCTACCTGCGCTATGTGCCACTGTGGAAGGTCCATATCTTCACCCTGATACAGCTCAGCTGTTTGGTGCTGCTCTGGGTAATCAAGGTGTCTGCAGCAGCTGTTGTATTCCCCATGATGGTAATGACTCAGCCTTACTTATTTTATCACTTCATTTTTACTGGAGAAGAGTTATAGAAATGTTTTTAATGTCACAGTTATTGATCATTCATCTGTATGTTGTGCCAAATAACAGTATAGCAGAGGGTTTCTTTTATTAGTAGATATGATTTTTATTGTGTCATTCCTTTACTTTATGTTTGGTTTCATCTGTAATTCTAGGTTCTGGCGCTGGTCTTTATCCGAAAGCTTCTAGACTTTTTCTTTACCAAGAGAGAGCTGAGCTGGCTCGATGACTTGATGCCAGAAAGCAAAAAGAAGACTGAGGATGATAAGAAAAAGAAAGCGCGTGAAAAGCTGGTAAAACTCATCTGTTTTCCATAAGTGAACATCACAAGTTTATTTGTAATTTGAATTTGAAAGAAGTTTTTTGCTTTTCTTTGCATTAACAGAAAGTTGGCTGTAGCAGATTTTGTGTCAAAAATGGGGAAGGCGACATTTTACTGGGATCACTGGACAGAAAAAAAAAAATCATTAACTTTTGAGCATGATGTTAATGACAGGAAGCAAGTTCTAAACCATGACTGGAAATGTATCCAATCACAAGCCTTTTCCAATGATAGTAACTAGTATACAGAACTAATAAATAAAAATATTAGTTCTGTATACTCAAGGTTTCAAGGTTTGATAGGATTAAGGATTAAGCAGACAGCCTTGACCCTGAGAGTGGAGTTCAGAGCATCTGTGAAGAGCTCATGCCTGTGCTCCTTCTGTGGAAAGAACTTAAAAGTAAGAGGAAAGAGCTGGAGGGTAACAGCTGACTATTTTCAATATCTACTTGAAGGTCACAACCACTTCTGCTTCCAAATGATACAAAATTAAAACTGCTCCTCAGTTACAAAAATTTACTAAATGAGATTTTGTTTTCTTTCTACTGTACTTCAAGACATGCACTGAAATGACAAAAATGTAGTTATCCTTTGTTTTTCTTCCTAATTTGCATTTAAACAGTAATACTGCAAAATCTCTAAATGCTCCATCTGTCTTTGTTGTAAACAACAGCTTTCCAGATCGTGTAAATCCTTCTGAAGCTCCGATTGGAAGACAGTTTAATTATACTACAATTTGAGTGGGTGCCTTAACAGTGGATCGAATCAAATTGCAAATTAAATTGCTATATAATTGTGGCAACTAGGCAAAATCAAATGGGTATATTGGTCTTGCAAGCATGGCTGTTATGGAAGAAGAGAGTTTTGAATCAAGTACTTTCAGTACTACACAGCCACCACAGAGACCAAAACCCAATATAATATAAGCCCGGGCCAATAAGCCAGATGTTAAAGCTGATTTAAATATGAATAAAACTGTGAGACTCAATTGTTGGAGGATGAACCTCACTGCAGTAATAACTAGTTTTTAAACTATAGATGCATTTGAATCTAGGATGAAGAGTCCGGACTGGAGGAAGAAGAAGAGATGGGGATTAAGGACACTTATGAAGACTCAAACCGGCTCAAGATCCCAGTGAAGGAACTCTCAGGGAGGTGAGTAATGCACTCTATAAAGCATCCTTTAAATGTCAGATTGTGGGATGGAGAGCTGAATCTTCTGTAAATTTTCACTTGGGAGTGAAGTGTATTCATGTTAGTGACTGTAAATCTCACATACTACTATAATATTTTTATCTTATGGCCTCATGGCTAAATATATTTTAAAAAAATTTGATCCAGATAAATAAAGATTTCACTAATTTCGTATGTCTTGATTTCTGCTGTGTCTAAACTTAAAAAATATGTTTTTATCTACAGCTTGAAATGACAATTTAAAGACTGGTCATCAGCTGTGTGTTATGTCCATCTTAACAGATCATACAGAATAGAAGTAGTGACCCACAGCGTCCCATTGTAAGAAGAGGTAGCATGGCTGTGTGTACAATGACGATGATAATAACAATAATAATAATAATAATAATAATCTCTGACCCACATTGCTGCATATTAATAATGATAATAATAATAATGGATTGCATTTATTATTTATTTATTATTTGTTTTAAGGTAAAAAGGTCTATGATAGAATGATTGCCTTATCTAATAATATGCATACAGTCAACTCTCAGGATAACCCTTTACCTAAAACGCAAACAGCTCTTAATACATGTTAACACAGAAGTTTGTTTGTGGTCTGTCTGGTCAGCCATTCTGTGTTGTTAACTTGGTTTAATCTCTAATATATGCATGTTTGCGTCTGCCTCTTATGCACTGATCCTGTCCTGCTGTCTTGATGTCTACATGCCTGTCTTCTCTTTTTGTTTCTGTTTGTGTGTGTGTGTGTGTGTGTGTGTGTGTTTTCATTTTGGCATGTAGTTCTGACACTGACCCCTTGGTTGTAAATATCTCTGATGAGATGGCCAAAACCGCAGTGTGGAAAGCAGTGAACTCGAGTGCAGAGTCTTGTGTCCAACCTGTGAAGCTTAGCGGAAGGTAGCTATGCCATCTCCTGGAGTTTTCCAGAGCCCCGTCACCCAACTCTGTTACTTCAATATGATATGCTCGCTAAAAACAAGAGGGACTGCTTGATAGTGCTATCTTAACGTACGCTGTAGTCAGAAACTGAAGCTAGTTACTGCCTGGAAGTCCACAGCGATTGCAGTTTTGAGTGTCGGGAATCCGTTTAATCCTGTAAAAGAAAAGATAATAGTTCCTGTTCCTTTTAGATCCCATAGCTGTTAACCTGACTTGAGTTGACAGGAATATATTTGCAGCAAAATGGCATTCCTCAATAACAGTTTGACATAGTTTGCACAGTAATGCATGTCAAACTCTGATTCGGTTTCCTTGGAAAGGCAAAGGGTAGGAAACACTTAGAAATAATTACTATTTATCACCTGGTTCCATCGGACTGGATTCTGATTGGTCCCACATTCAGACTGCACCCTGTTTCATTTATCCTAAACATACTTGCTGTCATGATGTGTATCTCCTAAAGTCACAAAGATTTTTACAATTTGTTTTAGGTATCTTGAAAAACTGAGTAGGTGTGTTGATGCAAAGAGGAAAAACACAGTACTGTGCAAAGGTCTTGTGCTACCCTTATTTCCTTATTTCAAGGAGACAGACTTCCTTGTTATTTTTTGAAGTGGAATTGAACAATAGTTTTGCAGACTTTCCAAAGGAATTTCAATGTTTGTATTTTTTGCTGCTTTCAGTCCAGTCCTCGTATCTGCATTCTTTTCATAAGAATGTTTCTTTTGTTGTTTGTTTGTTTGTTTGTTTTAATCCATTTATCACTAATCTATGAATCACCAAAGCATAAAAAAGGTACCTAATTGAAGAGATGAACCAGTGTTGTGTTGATGTGAATCAATTTTGAGCTTTATAGTTAGGTTCTTTGTCACCGACAGTCTATTACATAAACACATAATTTGCTTTCATTCATTTATTTAGTTCATTTTGAAAAAGAACCCAAAGATTATCACAGTTTGACATTTGTTGGTTGGTTTCCAAATGCTTTTCTACATCTATTTCCCATCTTACTACCAAAATATGCAAAAATATGTGGTGGTTGAAGACTTTTGCATTGCACTGTAAACAGCTTTTTTGAGTTACGTGTATATTAATTTCACTAGATTTATCCATCCATCCATAGATGTCTTTAGATTTGGGCACAAATCTAAGTTTCAAACATCTAGGGACAAAGACAATCAGACACAGAATAAAGACAGGTAGCCTCCCAAGATTTATCCACTGTCTTCTTGCCTTGAATAGAAGTCCTTACCCTGTGGGCCACTTCCTTGTTTTTTTGTGTTGTTTAGTTTTGATTTTTAAAAACAGATCCTAACTTGAAGTTCGGTCTCTAAAACCTTTGCACAGTGCTTTGTGTTGACAAATCTTTTGCCACAGTTCTCTCATTAAGTCCCATCCTTACCAAGTTGTACTAAAGCTGGTAAAGTCTTGTAAGTGTTTGTAATTAAGACCTATCACTCCTCTACCTGATAGAAATCACACATTTGTAGTTGCTCACAACCCTTAACACCTCCATGAATCTGCCTACACACTCATTTTCTCTCTATTTGTTAATCCCTGAACAGCCAGGAAAAGGTGGCCTGCGTTAGAGTCGACGTCAGCCCAGACACACCTGGAAGAGACTCCACTACCGAGACGTTCCTGTAATAAATTGTGCAGAACTCCTTTTGTCCTCAATACCTTCTCCTTCACAACACTTTTACCACACCGATGGACGCAATCTTAGAAGGAAAGGGGACACACTGAACTGGAGCAGCACAACCTCTCTGCAGAGCTCCTTCAGGGCAGCAGATGAGCTCCCTTAAGGATGCGAGTCTTTCTTCAACACACGTCTTGAAGTCCTTCATGTACAGAATGTGTACGAATGGTTGCCAAGATATGTACTATAAAGGATAAAACTCCAAGAAACAAAGGAATTCTGCTGTAACTGCCCACCGATGTTCACTGTTCAGAAATTCTCTCTGTCTAGCAGCCATTTATTACTCATTTGAAGCACAGACACCAAAGGAAGGGGCCTCACTGGTGGGGGTGTTCAACTGTGTGAATTTTACTTTTAAACCATCAAAACTTTTATTTATATTTATATTTTACTTTTGTTATTTTAGCTGTTCATTTTACTCTACTTTTTCTTTCTTGTTAGCGTACTCTGTTTCTATATATTTAAGGTGGAACTGAGACCTTTCACTAAAGTACACCAGCTTTGAAACCTTTTTGATTAAAGCCATTCAGGTACTGTCAGCTCCAGATAATTCTATTTTATATTTAGTCTGGCACAATAAATGACACAAACCAAAACAGACAGAGGTACATTCAGATACTACTACTGCACCACACTAATATTACTGCGTACATCTTTGTCAGATTTGCTCATGAATAATCTCTCCTGTCTCTAGGGGAACACTCAGTATTGATACTGCTGCTCAAAATTAGTTTTTACTGTAAAGCCTCACTGTTCATAGTGTATGTGATCTTACTGAAATATCACGCGTATGTGTACTGTGTTCTTTTCGTTTGTAATATTGTAGAAATCTACTTCAGAGGCCATACGAAGTCTGTACTGTATCGTAAGCACTTTGCCAGTATAGTTTCTTACCTAAGATGAATTATGGTGTGTTAATAAAAAGGTTACTCCTCCTCCCTCTGTATTTATACATCAGTCATTCAAATTTTAATTATAGAACTCAGGAATCTTGAGTGATTTCTGACTGTTGTCATTTGATATTTTAACCCTCTGGCCACTGTGTTTCTCTCATGGCTGTCATCACAACTATTTTACCTAATGCTGTAAATCACGACATATACAAAGGTGCGAAGAAATGAGAGAATATTTGTGACCCCCAGATAGCAGCACCTGTTTTTATACTGTCTATATTATTGTATTATTATTACTGTATGCGTGGGTGTGTGAGTACGAGCGAGCGTGTGGTATAAAGATAATTTGTTTAGCGTTGCAAATCATAAATCATTTTATGCAAAATATTTCTACTGTATATGTAAAAGAATATATTATATTCTAGGAATTCTTATTTTGCTGACAGCAGTCCTGTTTTAGCAATAAGTGTTCCATACTGTGCAATGGACGGACTCCTGAACTTGGCTAATATTCAGGCAAGGAATTATTCATCAAACAACTTCTGTGTATGTTTAATCTGCTCTGTCTGTGTGTAGCTACAGTGACTATACGGACAATAGCTTATGTGCCTTGTTGAAGCTCTTTGTGTCTAGTACTGATAGTTTAGGTGTTCAGAAGAGAGGTACGGGCATACGCGGTGGCACCCAAAGACGGATCGTAGAGTGAACGAGGACACGGCTCTCCCTGTCGTAGTGTAATGCCATGTCTGTGTGAAGGTTGTAGCCTGAGCCATTGACTCAAAACAGTGTAGTTCAATTTATTCTTCCATTTAAAAATGTAACTAAATACTGTTTGTCAGTGTGTTTGTGTGTTCTACTATCACAGCTAGTGTTTGCTCACAACATAAAAGCTCTGTAATCAATTTTGAGGTACTGTTTCTTTTCTAAGTGATTAGTGTGTGTCAAAGTGTTGTGCCGTCAACATCCAGAAAGAAGTGACATCTATGTTAATTTATATATTTGATTAGTGGGAAAAATGATTCATGTGTGGTTATTTCACTACATATGTGGACGTTAAAATGAAATGTAAAATGTTGTCATTAGTATCATCAGAGACAGTTAACGTCCACCAACCAGCTAAGAATTTACGATTCCTGTTGTTTATCTTGTTTTTCCACATTATGAGGTTCGATTTAAGATGCATGAATCTGGATAAACGATCAATAATGTGAAGGAGTTTCTGGCCTCTATTGTCACACCAACAACACAGAGTAGAAAATGCATTTGTTTTGTACAGACATCAGTGAAGCACACAGCGTCCAGTTGTTAACTTGAACGATGACTCTTCTGTCATGGCTGATTGTTGAAAAGCAATAAAAAGGAATACAAGGTGATTTTTCTTCTGTCTTCATTTAAAAAAAAAAAAATACAGATTTTTTTCATTAGTTTAGGATTTACGGGTCGCATTTTACCTTATGTTGTATTGATAAATAACTTTCAGTCAACATGATTTAAAACCCAGAACTGTGAAGTGCACTCACTAGGAGCTATATTAGGTACATCTGTTAGCAGTCACTTATTTCTCATTTAAACCATAGTTAGGACAAGTTTTAAATGAAGGAAAAACTGTGACTTTTCTGCACAACCATCTCTGAGGTTTACAGAGAATAATCTGAAAAAGAGAAAATATTGTTTGAGTGAAAATGTTCAGTTGATACCAGAGGTCAGAGGAGGCAGACTGCTTCAAGGTGACAAGAAGGCAAAAAGCAACTCCTCGTTACAGCCGGGGTATACAGAATCTTTGAATGAACAGCAGGTAAACCTTGAAACAGAGGCCATAGTAGATGAGGGTCCACGATGAGTGTCACTCCTGTCAGCTGAAAACAGTAAACTGAGACAACATTTCACACAGGCTCACCAAATTGTCGATTTCTGCTGCCACACTCGGTTAGTAGGATCAAAATTTGGCACAAACAACATCAAAGCATGGATCCATAATGCTTTGTATTAATGGTTTAAGCTGCTGCTGGTGGTATAATGGTGTAGTGGATATTGTTTCGCACACTTTTGTACCAACTGAGCATTAAATGACAAAGCTTGTTACTGACCAGTTTTGCCCCCGTTTTGACCAGAATGCCTCCATCCAGCAGGAAAAGGCGTCACAGTGCTCAAACGAGCTCAAACTGCTTTCTCGAGCATCAACACAAGTCTTTTTTTTTTAGTTTTTGAAGACAACCGGATGTTTTTCATTCTGAAGACAAAAGGTGGCAGCAGAGATCTGTTATAAACCACTGCAGACAAATACAGCAGGCACTTCTTCAGTTTTATAGTTCACACAGCAGTGGGTTCACCACTTAATTGGTCAATTAAACCTCTTCTGGGGACTAATAAGCTCCTTTTTCTCCACTTAGTTTCTAGGAGCCCGTTAAAATACAAATAAAATGCATTTTTGTTTTCTTGCAAGCTATAAATTCATGTGCAAGGTCAGCATAAAGAGAGGTGCAATCCGGAATAGGTGGAGATATGTGGATATGCATATTTATTATGGTCTAATAATTTGGTTTGACTAAAACTTGGCCTTATGTGACATTTCAGCTGTGCATGTTCTCCTTCATGGTAAAGTACAAGTCAACATGAATACACTCTATATGCATCTGTGCCCGCTGAATGAAGGAGGACGCGCAATAAGCCTGTTTTTAATGTTACAAAGAAAGAAAAGAGACACGGAGGAAAGAGGTTAAACCTCTTGAAGATGTGTCATTGAACAGCACAAGAACTGAGCAAAGGACAGTTTGACAATATGTTTGACAAGGGAAGGGCAAATGTGTATTATTAGTTCAGGACTTTATTTTTAATCATGTTTTTTCATGAGTGTGCATCAGCTTTAATGTCTTACGCAAGAAACCATGTCATGGAAAAGATTTCAGATACTTCACTTTGAAGTACTGCCAGAAATGAAATCACAGTCCCAGCAGTTTATTCGGGTTATTAAATGAATGGTTACAGTCATTTTAATTCTACTGATTGAGCATTATATTTGAGCAGCATGTGCCCAGCACTGTTTCAGGCCCATGCATCCGGACCAGAGCTTGCACAGCAGACGCTACAATAAATCATTCCAGTAAGTATTCACTTCAAGTTTTCTCTTTATCAAAAAAAAAAAAAAAGGATCTTCCGGCTACAAAATGTATTGCAATTTGTAGCCCAGTGAAAAATAAATTCAGGATATGCTTCTCATAAGAGCAGAAATCCTGCTCAGCGCGAACAATTCAGTCATTATTTGTGTTCCTGTGTTGACCTGGTAGAAACGAATAACCACGTGATTAAATTACAATAAAAAGGATTTTAATAAACGTTAGAATTGGTCATTTTCAGAAAATCCAGAGACGCACAGCAATCAAAAAACAGTGAGATTTTTTTTATTGTCTTCTCAACAGCCAGAACTTCAGTCAAAATAATAATTTCTTCTGTCATTCAGTAATCTGAGACTGTCTGAAAGCATCGTTTCTCCTTAAAAAACAAACAAACAAGAAAATCACACGTTACCAGCCAGCATCACTGGGTTTCACTTAAACACAGTACAAATGTGTTTCATAAAGTCTTGGGCCAAAATAACTCATGTATTACAGGCGCTACATGATTCACTATTAATCACTGAAATTCAGCTTTTACACTAACGTGGCTCTTTTAAAATGTCTTATTGTAATATAACGACAATTACAAATAATTCATTACAATTCGAGCAAAACAACTATTTCAACAATGGCTTCTTACAAAGAAAAAATAAAGATTTAGGTGCCAAAAACGCAGCAGTTAATTGTCGTCCCTATGTTTACATGCCGTCGATAGCAATCAATTCATACACCGTGAACAAACTTCTCGTTGGTTAGTTTAAAATATTTGTCTTTGTGCAGACAAACAAAACAACTTGACGTAAAATTGCCGTTTTTTCCTTTTTTAAATCGGCCTGCTGTGGTTCTGCTCAAAGTTTCATGTAGACTATTGGGAAACTGTAACACTGCATTGTAAAAGAAAGAGTTTCCCTAACCTGGAGAGATATTCACCCTCCTCTTAAAGAAAATGCTTCGGTGGGGAACTGTGGCAGCACATAGTGCTTGTGGTTCAGTTAGCGCCGTTTGGTGGCCCCTCTGGGATGAGTGACATGAAAAAGGTTATGATGAATGACCATGTGGAGGACAAGAAGCCTGTGTGGGGGGCGCTGTTAGGATCTTCCGCTCCTTCCTCTCCGCTTTCCCCATCCTCATCATCAGAACCGTCATCCAACACTCCTTCCTATACGAGGGAAGTCAAATTACAAGAATGAAGTGAGATTATATCTCCCTGACGCTCAGTGCACAAGATTAGGCAAGAATATATGAGTCATATTTGACTGTGAAATGAGATATCCACTAAATTAGCTTCAGGCATAACGCCCCACACTTTATCTACATACTTAAAAAACATTTCTTCATTCCCCTATGAAGTCAAAATGCCATTTTAGTGTTTTTAGCTCATCTTTCCCTTCCACTAGACCGGCAAATTACATTTTTTCTAACCTAATTAGAACAACAACATAAATAACAGACCATCTGAAATCAAGTAAATGTCAAAAAACTGTGATTGACCCCAATTGACCTCATTTTCATGATCTTTGTTGTTTTCTTAAATTGAGCAATCTACAATACAATACCACTGTTATGAGTTATTAAAGAAGAGTGGTGTACTATATCCTTCAGCTATCTGGAAACTGGTACTTCATTTCACAGCTTATACTGCAGATAAAAAATAAATGATACCGATAAGAATCCAATCAGTTCTGAGTAAAGCATCAGTGGATGAGAGAGACAGTTACCATTTCTTGTAAGTCTTGGTTTTGTGGCTCTCCCTCGGCATCATCCTGATTGGCTCCGTCTCCGGGAAGCTGAAGTTCGTTCTCCAGGTTAAACGGAAACCAGCCGGCCTGATGCCTGCAGGCAGAAACAACGAGAAAAGAAATTACAAATGTTTCACAGTGTTGGTCATATCAACTTATTATTCATTATACTCTTGAGTAATCTTTGAGGTACTTATAATGTGGTATGAAAATAACAAATCCCTGTCGTGTCTACAAAATATGTTTTATAAAAATTCTAACGTTAAGATAAAGGCAAAATATATAAAAGTAATGCATTGTAAAAATCGAAACTTCTGTTGAGTCTTCATAACTTTAAAATTCAGGTACTTCTTTCCAGTTATATTAGGGGAAACACAACAGGGAATCTTCAATGCAGCGCCGCGTGAAGACACAGGAAATCGCTCTAATCAGAGAGCATTCAACCATTGTGGCCTTCATTGTAAAGGCAACCATTTTTTAAAGATAAACGCTTTCCGGAGAAAAGCATTTATCTATTGTTGTGAATTTCGATGTGAGATGAGACAGAGTATCACCCACAATTAGTGCCTTTTGTTAAAGTACAAATCCAAAAAGGCACTAACAAAATCATGAGACCCAACAATGCAGTAACAGAACAAACACTACTGTAAGTACAGACAAGCAAGATTTCCGAGTATTTCTTAGAGTATATAGAAAATAAATTCGATAATTTATGTGACTGTTTCTTAAAATATCCATTTTCTTGTTTTTCCCTACGCCTGGAACGATGTAGCATTCTGGTACCACAAGAAAGTAGCGATAAAAGCACCGTTGAGTCATTTGTCAGCCACTATATTAAACAATACCAGAATCCAACAAGATGTAAACTCTCCCAGTTAAAGCTAGCGTGTCACCGTGCGTGCTGCAAATACACTTTATTTCAGTTTCAGAGTTTGAAGAGTGTTTTAGTGTAGTTCGGGTCACTGTATTGTAATGACGGGCATTTAAAACACATGTTTAAAGTAAACTCACAGGTAAAGCACCAGCATGGCCATCATCACCATGACAAAGCGGCTGAAGGACGAGTAGAAGTAGACTATACTGAGTAAGATGGCAGCGCGTGAAAATGTGTACACCCAATCCAGCCAGTCCCGATTGAGCTCTTCCTCGTTCAGGATCTCCCCTCCTTGGGCATTCATCTGGACTTCTGGGTTGCCGTGGCGACCCACTTGGGGTCGTTGACTCTGGGGATGGGACTGGTTAGACTGGGTCGAGGTCTGGTCGGGCCTGAGGTGCTGAGAGGAGGCGGCAAGTAACTGACTAGAGGACGAGAGACAGATGGTGGTAACACTGTTTGAACACGGCCCTAAAAACCTTTGTGTTTTTAAATGGAGAGACTAAAACACAAATGGACTTACTAATGCATGTAGTACTGCCTGGCATACAGCTGCTGCCACCACATGAGTGTCATGGGGTTGTAATAAGCGGGCATATTTGCGGGAGGCATCGACTGAGCAGAGTGTTGGTTCCAGCTGGAAAAAGAGGGTGCAATATGAAAACAGTGACATTCTCCATTTTTGGAGAAGAGGTTTTAGTCAGAGCCAAAGGAAAAACATCAGCACTGTAATCAAATTATTACCGTTAATACTGTTTATTCAGTCAAATATAACCAATGCTTTTGTTTATCACATGGCCAGACATAGCAGGAAAACACACCCTCACTAAACCAGAACAACTCATCCATGTGTAAACAACCTCACTAGGATTGTTGGGAGAAGTTTTTATACACTCAACATGACAACATTATATATCAGTAAATTTGGGTTTTTACTGATTTCTGCATAAGTTTTAATTTATTTGGGATTTTTTCCAATCTATACAGGCTCAAATATACACACACACACTCAAAAAGCCTTTTTATAAGTGGTGCTGAAGGTTCTACAGTGTCTTTTACTTTGGCGGGGTCTGATTAATCGTCATAAATGAGTACAGCTGGTAGTTTCTCTTTGCCAGCATAAAAAGGATTAGGATGCAAGCACTAATTTGATTGACAAAATTTAAGACGCAATGTGCATAAAGTTGCCAAGTCCAAATCATTAAGATTGTTATGTAAAGTGTCTTGAGTAACATGTTAAAACTACTTAATGATGAAGTTTATAAGCAGGTGTATTTGCATTGTTTTTCTATTTTCATCATTAGTTGGTCTAGGGAAACAGTTTCCTGAACTACCCTTCACACCTGCACTGCAGTTCAGTAGCTTACCTGTACATAAATTGTGGATACATCTGGTGGTAAGGGAAGGATCCAGCTCGGTGTCTGAGTCCATCACTGCTCCCTCCCGTAGAGGAGTGGCTATCCTGACCAACTCCATTGGAGTTCTGAGGGGCCTGTAACCAGGGAGGGGGAAAAAAAAAAAGTTCTAGTTTCTTGCTCGTCCAAACACAAAGGCAAGTGACGTTTTTAAATCTCCAGAGATTTGCAAATTACAGCAGTTAGGGAGCTGATGAAAGAAAATATGGCGATGATGAAATGAAATGCAAGGTCTAAGAAGCACACGGCTCACCCACCGTGGGACGGGCTGTGCTCTCCTGGGGCTTGTTACTGCAGCTGCGGGTGGGCTTTGGGGAGCTGGGAGGGGTTCGTGAGGCGCACACCAGATGGAGCATATGGTACTCGTCCTGCTGTAGAAGCCAATAAGAGCTCATTATTAAACACAGCTTAAGTGCAGCATGTTCTTTGGACTTGTTATTTTTAAACCTCAAGAACACTTCAAAGCGCTTCTAAATCTATTTTGTGGACATTTGCTTTATTAGATTAATGCAAAGACAATACTATACATTAAACTTTTCTACAAGGCTACAGATCTAAATCCTTCAAAAGAGTTTTCCAAGTTACTATCTTTGTTAATTACTTATCTAGATATATCTTAATCAGGTGCTGGAAAACTTTTAAAATGTTGCTTTCAGGTTTAAACAAGACAAAATTAACACGAGGGAAGCGACTGTTTCTAAACAAATCAGCAGTAACTCAGCATCCCAGCTTAACCTGTGATAACTGAAACAAATACACGATTGGTTTTTTTTGTATGCCATTCCCCATTTATGTACACATTATATGTATGCATGTTTTGTATGCTGTTTATTTACTGCTGCATAACTATTGCAAACTGAGCTGCTGCCTATTTTGGCTAAGGACAACTTCACAAAAGAGACAGGACATTTAAGATTTGCAATGTTCCTGCTCAAACACAAACATATTAATAATACCTACATAATATTTGAACATATTGAGTTTCTTTACAAAACAGCATGCAATTATAGGAAAGCCCATTATAAAATGCATTACTTTAATAGTGGCCTAGAGATGAAGAAGAGAAAAAAAAGTGGAACACTAGGTAATAAAACATATTAAAAAATCAATTAAAAGAGAACAACATAAAAAGAAGGAACACAATAAAGTCTCATTAGAGCTGCAATATACCTGTACACACTGTCTTGCTTTGCCCCCTCCTCCATTCTACTCTCTTTTTAGTGATGATATGTCGGCCAGTTTTTCGTTTTCAAAAATCAATTCACTAGACTTGAATTTACCTAAAAAAGATCAACATGAACATTAAAACTTTTTTCCCCTCAAGACTTTGTCATTGCTGTGCCACCTATGGTTACATAATCATTGTTGCAGGTTACACAAAGAAAACCAGGAGGAAAAGTCCTTCACAGCAACAAATACAAAAGTGAAGTCACTTCGTGCCGATAGCAGAAAAATGGGTCAACCTAAGAGTTGCCTAATTTTGCAGGAATCAACATGAAGACTCATTGACATCCAGTAATTGTGTATAAGGTGGCTTTGTTTGCACAAGCACCGAATGTTCCAGTGAAATAAATAAAGATTACATAAGCATGACAAACTACATTCACTGGACACTTTATTAGGTACAGATCTTTGTTAATGCAAATATCTGACCAACCAATCACACAGCAGCAAATCTGTGTATTTAGGCATGCAATCAGGCTTTAGTTCAAACTGAGCATCAGAATGGGAAAGGAAGGTTTTTCCCCGCTTTTTAATCAGCAGTTCCGGCTAATGCTGGTGGTAGCGTAGTGGTGTGGGTGATACTTTGGGAACCTTAGTACCAACTGAGCGTCATTTAAACACCACAGCCAACCTGAGTATTTGTACTGATCATATCCATCCAATCACAGTGTACCCATACTCTAATGGCTTTTTCCACCAAGATTAATGTGCCATGTCACAAAGCCCAAATCATCTTAAATTGGTTTCTTAGACAGGACAGCACAGTGACACTGTACTCAAATGGCCTCCACAGTCATTGGATCTCAGTCCAGTAGAGGGTGGTAGTGGTAGAATGGGAGGTTCACATCATGGATGTAAAGCCGACAATTCTGCAGCACCCGTTTGATGCCATCATGTCAACATGGACAAAAAAAATCTCTGAGGAATGTTTCCAGTACCTTGTTGAATCTATGCTGCAAAGAGTTATGCAAGTTCTGAATGCCAAAGCATGTCCAACCCAGTACTAGCAAGGTGTACCTAATAAAGTGTCCTTTGAGTGCAATTCCAGTTTATCTCAGATGTGTGGGAAGGTGTTTCTGTGTAGGCTACATAAGTTCTTCCACACCATACTCCATTCTACTTTGAGTGCAGAGAGACTCTTTTGTTGAAATTTTAAACACAGTAAGTAACAATTGCCTGATACATTTTTGTAAATCAGGCAGTTTAAATCTTGTGAGCTGTAGACTTACTAAACTACATGGACTTTAATAAATCCTATGCCTATAACTACACAAACTTACCTTTCTGAGCACATCTTTTAAGGTAAAATGATCCAGCAGGAGCTTTCCAGAATACACCAGCCTCTGGTCTTTGGAGCTCTAAAAAAAAAAAAAAAAAGGATAACGATAACTGGGTCAAAGAAGGAAGCCTATGTATAATGAACAACACCAAGAATCTAGGTTGCTCAGTTTTGTTTTACATTTTTAAAAGGGTAAAGATGCCAGAAATACAATCATACACTGAAAGAAAACAGAGTTAACGGTTAAATGTACATGATCACAGCATTAAAGGGCAGAAACTTTCTGTGAATGAGTGATAAGGATTGGTTTGTAGTAACCTCAATTAGGATAAGTGGGTCTTAAGAGTGGATTTAGCTCTCCTGACTACAACAAGGTCAGAGTGTGATCCTCTTACAGCTTGCATTCACTCTACAGTTGTTAAAAAACACATTTTCTCTTTTAGATCCTGGCCATCTTACAACTGGAAGTGGAAGTATTTTCTTGTTTTTTGAGATTTCCAGAAATAACTTCCCCCTAGTTACACAAAAATGTACAGGCATTTGGATGAACACTCTACAGCTTTATCAGAATGCAGTTTGCTCCCATGTATTTAATTTGATTGCATCAAAACAAGCCGAGAGCACAGAGGAAGCAGAGCAAAGTCAGATTAGCAGCACAATAAAGCCGGAATATAAACGCCTTCCCTTCATTGTGACGTCAAATCTACAGCCTCCAAGGCTCTTTCAGCTACAAAGAACCTCATTTCTTTCCCTTCAGAAAAAACATCAAGGTTAATGATCTATGTCACTCAGTGATTATTCAACTGAGTGACATAATATGACTCATGAGGGAACTCAGCAGAACTCACAAAGCAAAAGTAAGCAAAGCAAAATGAAGGTTGAGACTGTGTGAGAGCTAAAAATCAAAACACAGTTAAAAGGCAACAGAAACAACAAAAAATGCAATTCATTCTCAAAACTGTAACTGTGAAGCTCATATGTAACACACGAGGGTATGCAGGCCATTTCCTGCCTGATATGTGTAGCATAATGCAGAAAAAAATCTGGTAATATCAATACACAGTTTGTCCAGCAGAGCGGCTTTCACTGCAGTGTTTGCAATACTGTCACTGTCTGCAGCATATGGAGCAGAATACATGTCACAGCACCATTATGTATCAGTGTGTTCGTTGATTTTGTAACTCCAACATATTGCGTGTGTCATTCATATTACTATTAACTGAAAAAGGCAAGAAAACACTTGTTACACTTGTTCCATGTTATGAGTATCTTTCTAACCACATAACTATCTCCCAACACTGCAGTGTTTCTCAAACTGTGGGGCATGAACGACCAGAAGAAAAATGTGAAGTTGAATGAGTGTAATGATTGTTTTTAATCATTATGAGGGAATAACAAAAACAAGAGTTTGCTGATGCAATAGTTTCCATTTAATTAAAATTCAATTTTAATCGTTCTTTTTAAATTGTAAATTTTTGATTAAAATAGCCAGAAATACAATTCTGCTAACCTCTGAAGTGAAGCTTACCAAAACGTTTGAGAACTACTGCATTACTGTATGCCATCAAAACAAATACAGTAGTAGTATTACAACAGCAGCTGCTGCTGCTCCTACTTCAATAACAGTGATCAGCTGGTTTGGATAACAAAAGCAAAGTAGGAAAGTGTTACCATGATCAGAGGGAATTAACACGCAAGTCAACCTCTTACATCAACAGCTTTGATTAAATAAGGGTGAGATACTCACAGGTTTACTCGGGTACACATCAGACAGGTGAGCTTTGAGTTTCTCCACAGTCCAGTTCTGGTAGCAGTTGATTGTCTGGTCATCATATTTCTGGTTGGGAGCCCTGATCACAAGGGTAACAGGATTGTCCACAACAGCTTGATCCATGACTCATTTGTCTTCAGTGGAAAACAAGAGAGAAAGGAGATCTGGACTACGAAGTGTGTGTCCTTGTTCCAGCTCTGTTAGTTTTCAAATAGGTTCCTGGCACCATCGAGGGGGAAAAAATCTCACAGCTGGAAGAAACAGAAATGACAACATGAGTTTAGGGTTGCCCAGGTGGCATAGTGACATATTACGTAGTAAAATGAAGCAAATAATAACAGCACGGGAAAAAACGGTTCAATATTTTCCGACAGAGAAAGAAGAGTTATTCGTTTTTATCCTGTATTCGCCCTGACACACATTGAACCACACATATATTTCATTACAGCTACAACACTCGCGACAACATTGTAACAAGCTCCCGAACTAAACAATAGCGCTAAGGACAAAGTGATATGCTCTAACAGAAAACTAACGCTACATTTTGTCAGGGGTAATTAATGGATGGCTAAGCTAACGTTAGCTTTAGTAGGTTCTCTGCTACTAACAGCAGTCAAGTCAAGCTAAAAAAGTTCTCGCCTTGGATAACTACCCGCCCAAATTACAATGATCTAGTTGTAGAACGGTGTTCTTGTAAAACTAAGCTATGATGTACCTGGTTAACGTACCTGGTTTACCTCCGGACAGCAAAATGTTGTCTAGTTGGCTGAACGGACTGAACCTGGTTGTCATACTTCTTTGATGGATTTCGGAAGGTTGTCAACATTCGACGTTATACTTATTACTGCCACCTGCTGGACTTTAGTGTGCATTACAACAAAGACACGCTAAAAAAGACTGTGGAGATGTACGTTTAATATACATTTCAAAGGAGTCTCTGCAGTCCTTTGAAACAGCTTGTAGAACCTCTTGAGCAGCAATTCTTCAAGTAGTATTTTCTGTATGGCCCTATCAGTCTCTGATATTGCTGAAGAGGAATTTTGGCCCTGTCTTCTTCACAAATCTTCTTAAGGTTACTGAAGTTTGCAAGCCTTTGTTAATGTCTTAAGATCCTGCGACATGGCCTCACGTTTGACTCTAAATACTTTGGTATACAGAGGAGTTCATGGTTAACCCAATGACTGCAAGTTGCCCAGGTCTTGTGGCTGCAAAACAACCCCAAATCATCAATCTTCCTCCACCGTGTTGTTGATATGAGGTATTTGTGGTGATATGCTGTGTTTGGTTTCTGGCATATGTGGTGCTGTACTATAAGCCCAGATGCCTCTTTGGTGTCATCTGTTCAAAGGACATTGTTCCAGAAATCTTGTGATTTGTTAAGGAACTGTTAATGAAATTTGCGACAATAAGCCATGCTACGATGTTCATTTTAAAGTTTATATTCTTTTCTGGCAACCTTTCCAAACCAGCCATACTGTCATGAACTGTTGCCTTTAGCTTGCAAACTGAAGCCTGTAGATTCAGACATGAAACTCTTGGATTTTTTTGTCAGTTTGTCCTTTGCAGGGATGTCCAATCAAATGCAAATTAACTCATTTAATTAGCAGCACACAGCTGCTAATTCCCTCTTAATACCCATGGAGGCAGTCAGGGTGTACTTTTCTACTGCAGTTAATTAAAATTTCTAATAGATGTGGACTTCATAATAAAATACTATAGAAAACTACATTGTTGTGCAAGAAAGAAATGATAAAGAAAATGGAAAATTATTTGCCTACAAAAAATAGATCATTTGATAAGCACAACCATTTATTGCACAGCATGTTACCTGCATTAAATCTATTAAGTCAGGACAATTTGCATATTAATGATGAAGGAACTGAGCTCACAGCCCATTATTTATTCAGTGGGCTAGTTTCAGTCATTGTGATCAAAGGTACTGTTTATAAGGTTGGGGAAACTTGCTGAAGGCTGAGCCTGAAGAAGTCACTTAGATGTGTGACGAAATGTTTGGCTGAAAACGCTCTGACCAGACGAACAGAATCAACTTTTTGGGGGTAAATCCACTACACTTACCAAAAAAAGCTTACATTCAATGCAGTATATAGATATTTACAATTATCCTATTTTGATGAATATGCTGCTGATGATTTACCTGTTTTATGCCTTCCTCCAACATGACAACAAACAGTCAGAAATAACCGACTGTTTTTTCACTATCAGTAATTAAAACAATCGACTGATTGATAACTAACAGAAAAAGAGAAAAAGAAACGGAAGCCCAAACATTATTACATTTATCAGAGTTGAGTCTAAAACAGTTGAAAGCCTTCTCACTGCCATCTACTGGTAGCATGATGAAACAGCCTGGTCTCTTTCTCATTACATCAACGGTCATTGTGTTTGGTGTCCTTGGACAGCTTTTATCTAAATTATATTCAGCACAGTTGTGGAATCAAGGCTGGGACTATGCAACAGTGAGATTAGTCTGAAGAAAAATGATGGACGTGTAAGAATTGAATTCATAGTGGTCTGTTAAGTCGGGTGCTGCCGTGACAGGAGAGCTTAAGATAGCCAAGACAGCATTTATGCATATTCAAGCACAGCAATAAATAAACACTTGAATGGAAATTAAATATGTAAAATAAATCAAAACTTACCGAAGCTTAGTGAGTTACTGTTGTGCAAAGAGGTTATAGTTGACTGACCAGGTAATGTAAAGATGAATATTTTACTTAATGTTGCAGATTATTGTTTAAATCCTCAGTTCTCTGGGAAGTGCACTCAGAGGCAGGGACTGGAAAAATACAGCACATTTTCCTCATAGTTACTACATGCAGCCTAAAGTCACCTAAGGTAAATAATCACCTTAATACCTTTGATACATAAACAAACTAAATGATCAGATCTCTATTATAGCATGCAGTTCTGCATATAATAACAAAAACTACGTTGGGTTACTTCGACCTTCACTGAAAACCTGAAAATAAACGTGCTCTGGAAATGGGTCAGCTTCCGATTGACTCAGCCAACTCAAGAGACCCTTCCAGTCCCCTGATGAGAACAAGTCTCATGCTATTACTTTTATGAGTAGCAGAGAACATCACATTATTCATCCTGTGCTAATGTCCCAGCTTATTGGTTTCTTTTGTATGGGATAAAAATACATTGTTGTCTTTGTATCAGTTGCCGTCACATAAAAGCACAGCAAGCTGCAATGCACTTTTTAAGTCTTTGAGTAGTAAACCCCTGCATGGTCAATATTGCCTCAAGTTTCTCCATTTTATTTGCATGAGTAAAAATTAGCATACTGAACTAGAAAGTAGTTACAGTATAAATGTGAATTTTGATCATCTGTCAGCCCTGTGACAGACTGACATTCTCAGCGTATACATGACCTCACACAGCTTCACAGAACCACATGATGGATGAGAGGTCTGTCGGCTCCACCTGTAAATGACCTGAAAGCAGGTTGGATGGATAAATGAATTTCTCTTTTGTTGTTATTTTGCAAAATGTGTTATTTTCTTTAGAATAAATGAAGATTTTCTTAAGGAAAAATAATAATTTGCAAAACAATAATTTAATGAATGATTATTTCAGCAACTGTTCATTTACTTACTCCGAGTTACGCAACCAGACACTTCTGACAATTAACACATACCTCATCGGGGCAGGTGATGCACTTTTTTGTGACGTCCATCATGTTTGTCTTCACGTTTTAATTCACTCTCAGTGGATGCAGCATGTTGACAAGGTGGTGTTCAGTATAGCAGCGGGGTCTCCTTTTTTAATGGGCACTACATTAGAGATATCCAATTTCTTTCATTTCCCCTCTTCCTGTGTGTGTGTCCATCTATTAGCGCTGTCACAAAGGACTGTTTTTCACACCATGCCTCAATTTAGCAGTGGGTGATAATATGGGACACCAACCTGTTCCCACTGTTTGTGTGATTTCAAAAGTGGAAGGGATTGAAATTACGTCTGCTTTAACCTAAATTCTGATTTTCCATCCCATTAGAAAAGAATATTTTACATTTTCTAATTAGGTGACATGCGTCATTTGATATGCTAGTGCGCATCAACAGCTTTGAAGATATTTCCCTCGTTCTTTATTGATTTTGTACCTGCACTGCTGTTGCCATTGTGTTTACACTCTGTCTGTTCAGTGGGTGTTTTTGCTGCAGAAACAAAATCCTCATTGGAATACATTTAGTCAAGCTGAATTTTATGCTCGAGTAACAATTTGATTGGATGTTTGCATAAGAAAGGGAGTTGATGGAACATTACTGATCCGTCATTACAGTGATTTCTTCCATTTAGAAACTAAAGGTTACACCTTTAGAAACAAAGCTTATTTATTCATTTCATTTTGCAAATGACAAAGTATTGAGAACGCTATTTAAGATTCATTCATTCAGTTAAATATCACATATAAATGAATATCAAATATTTGTTTCTCTCTCTCTAAACTCTATTTCTACACCTCATTTTATGTGATTGCATTGTTGTCTGTTGTATGTATGCTGCTATGAAAGTTTTGTAGTAGTGAGTCAGCAGACAGATGTTTCTGCAGTTTCATGAACAGAAATTATGCAAGAGAATTCATATTAATAATAGTAAAAATACCAAGAATGGAAAATGATTAAAAAAAAGTAGTAACCCACTAATTAATCACTACAATTTAATAAATGTATTCACCTATGACAAGTATTTTTTTTCTGCTTTTTTGACAACACCGACTGCATCTTATGCTGTCCTGACATGTCAAGAGATGAGCAGACCCTGTTTTCTTGAGTCAGCCAAAAATGCCTTCTTTGCATTTATTTTTCCATTTTGTTCATCCCAGAAAATGTCAGCCTGCACTCAGAGGTCTCGAAGAGCTTCCTGTGTCCTATTTCTGGTGCTGGAGGATGCCACTTAATGGAGGTTACCCCTAATGTCATGTTACTCTTAATATCGGGATTCCTTTTGCAAAGTGGAAAATGCAATAAAAAGAAAAAGAAATGGAAAAGATCTTAGGGACTAGTAACTAGTGACAGGTGTATCACAGGGCTATTCGCATTCATTTTCACACCTATGGTCAATTTAGAATATCAGATTAATCAGCCTAACAAAAACATGTCCTTAGAAACATGACAACTATGGTGTGAAAAACTGAAATAAACTGCATGGTACATTTTTTATCAATTAATTGCACCCCCCAAAATGTCTGATGTAGTATATGATAGAAAAAGGTACACTCACATATGTAAATTAATATGTTTTTAACATTTTGTCGGAAGTTTCACAAAACAATTTTCTGGCAGTTATTTCATGGTTCAGACATAAAAGGGTTAAACAGGCTAATGGACCTCAGCACATGAGAAAATATAGTCTATAGGGTTAAGGAATAATGGTGCACTGCCTCTTTCTCCTGTGGAGCCAGTGGGCAACAATCAACACTGCTTTAAAAGCTGCTCATGCTCTCAGTGGGTCAGCCTTGGTCGTGTGAAGAGAGTAAATGGTGTGCTTTGCATTGTGCTGCATTGTGCTTTTTAAGCAGCACCTGTTAAATTTGTGTGTCTGGCAGTTTCTTTGTAATTGAGTGGACTCATCTGAGGATTTTACACTCCAT
Organism: Pundamilia nyererei; assembly: GCF_000239375.1. Lineage (NCBI taxonomy): Eukaryota > Metazoa > Chordata > Actinopteri > Cichliformes > Cichlidae > Pundamilia > Pundamilia nyererei. The sequence goes on along the minus strand of NW_005187503.1, from coordinate 1,668,344 downwards.
TGCACCAACAATAGATGTACTCCAGGTAGTGAATTTCAAAGAAACTTGAGTGAGTACTTGGCCGTGGTGTTGTCAGATTTCTATAATAGAAGCCCAGTCAAACAGGCTTTGAGACTAGTCTGTGACCATCTGCATATTTGCAGAAAAAACTGTATTTTTTTGCATCAACTTCTTTGCAACTGATTTCACCCAGTGAGAGCCAGCAGCCACTTATAACCAGAGACAGCCAATTGGGGAATGCTGTACACATTTTTTTTCTTAGCAACAGTGTCTGTAATACTCACATGGGAAACCTCAAGGTGTGCTTCTTTACATATATTGTGAATTCAGCTGAGTTAAGTTATTGGAAATAAAGTTTTTCGTGGTTGTAACTCACCTTTTATCTTTATTTTGCAAGATATGCCTTCTTTTTATGATTACTTCTTCTGTGTGAATCTGCAGTGTGAATCCAGTGTGAATCTGCACACTGGAGTTTTCCTGAGCAACAAATGCAGCTGCTGGAACACTCTTTCCTTTATTCATATTCACATGATGTTTCGCATGAAATAAATAAAATGGAAAAACAAAAATGCACCATCACAAATCCTGACAGTTTAATTCAATATTGTCCGCTCATTCTTGCCCTCTGACAAATCCCACAAATCTAACAACTGAGAGGCTGTTATTTACTCAACAATGCAATTAGTTTTCATTTTCTATTGAAATAAACAGATTCATTATAAACAGAGGGGGTACCCCCGCCCCCTTTTTTCATAATGAGCAACTACATTAGTGATTCAAAAGTGTGAAAAGGGCAGCGACTGGAGGAGGTTTTAATTAAGCAGTAACAAGTAAAGGTGTGACGCAGTTTGATTTGGAGGTCAGTGTTATTTATCTTTCTTTGTGTGTCAGATTACTTTCACATTACAGAGCTCTCTCTCTCTCTCACTGTTGGGAGGTCAGAAAAATTAATCATTTACTCAGTGAAAAGATGTGTAAGTGACAGATATTAAATCTAGTAAATCCATTGTAGAAGCAATATCTTTTAACCTGCACAGCAATATGAATGTTGACTACACTGAGAGCCAAGGTTGTAGCCAATGTATATTTTTTCCCAATTAGCCAACAGCATGAAATTTTCTGTTTTCAGGGTGTTTTGATTATGCTACGTTGTATTTTTAATATTTTAAAAACTCACAGAGACAGATAGTTTAGATGCTGAGTAATATCATTCGCACTGCATTTTTTTTTTTACATTTAATAACCTGAAGGGACTTTACAAAAAAGTAAAACTTACCGAATGTTCTAATACAACACTGTATATTAGAGTTTTAGCACAAACTAAAAATAGACGCCATTTTTAATGATTAAAGCTTCTCAAGTGCAGGGTTAATGTTGCAAAAAGGCATATTTTAACCCCCAAAAATACCAAAACAAAAGTAGAAGTGGGAAGCCTAAAAACATCTACAACAGATTAATAAGTCATATCCTAAAAAAGTGAAGAAAAAAAATCTGACACAGGACCTGAGAGATGCATCTGGACCTTCAGTTGATCCATCTACCATTGAGAAACGTTTCCAGTGGAAGGGTGGCTGTCAAGAAGCCATTATGCAATGTAGTGAAAAGGCTGAGGTACGCCAAATTACACAAGAACTTGACATCACATCAGTATGTCTGGAGGAATTCAGGAGAAAGCTACAACACTGAATGTCTACAGCCAACACGGTCATGGTTTTTGGCTTCATATCAGCCGGAGGTGGTCGGATCTTGTCAGAACTGATGGAAATTGTGGGATCAACTTGACAGAGAACAGAACTAAAGGGCGCCAACATCCAATGAAGAGCTTTAAATGTCCTTCAAGAAGCCTGGAGAACAATTTAAGGAAATTACAAGAAAGAGTACTAGAGTTCAGGCTGTGTTTAAGAATAAAAGTATTCTTAAACACAAATATTGACTCTCAAGCTCGCTCAAACTCTAGTTTTGTATTATATATTGTGTTTAAATGTATATTTGCATGCTTCAGTAAATCTTTGCTCCTACTTCCCATTTTCCCAGCAAAACATGATGAATTGAGGGGTGACTCAAGACTTTTAGCACATTACTATATGGAGAAATATAAACACAGCTATTTTGGTTCTTACAGTCTTTTAATAATAAGTTCTTCAAATGACACAAATGTTGTTTTTGTTGCATTCTCTAGGACAATTCAGAATCAAAAATACTTAAGGTGATGCTCCTCCAGGAAGGCAGATATAATTTGCTTGTGAAAATAACAAATTAAAACAAGGTTTGGTACATTTGAGTACAAAAGTATCTTTGTTTTGTATAGGGAATGGTGATAGTTAGGTATTTAATGTTCTTGGTGCATTACAAATTAAGAAAATGCCAGAAATTTGGCCGATAAAATATTTGCCACTTGTTTCACAGCTTTCCTACTTTCTACACTCTAGGTATTCTACCTGCACCTCAGCGCTCTCGGTGCATCCCATAAAACTTTAAAGAAGTATCCTTTACTTACGCAGAAGCATTCGTTAAATCTCTACCAGCAGCATGAGCATAAAAATTTAAACATCGTAGTCATGATTGGAGAGCAGACAGCCGTTGATATTCATGTATTAGTTCATTGCCCTAAAACGTGGACTCAGAGGAACTCGCTCAGACGTCACCTTCACAAGAGTTCATTGGTTGTCAAGGTCTGCCAGTCTCAGACTTATGCAGCTCATCTCTGGCGTAGGAATGAAGGTAAAATTCAAAAAGTTAGTCATCAAAGTTTGACTGTAGCTCTGTATTCTGTGAATGGATAACGTCAGACTGAGATGGATTCTTCTCTATACTACTGACGACTGAATAAAGTAATTCGATTTTAACAAGTTTATCTATTTGTGACCTTTAATGAAATTAAGCCAAAAAAATGTTTATGTTTATCAAATGTTGTAGCTTTGTTATTTTCTTGTCTTCTTTGCCCTTTGCACAAATAATGAAAATCAATTATCTTTAGGTCAGTGCTGTCTGACTGTGTTTCCTTTTTGTATTGAGCTGAAAAGAGTCTGAGGCGCTTGTGCCCCCTCTGTGTTACTCATGACGGTGCCTACAATTAGTGACTCACCAGTGTGGGAAAAGTCAAACGCTCAACAAACGCGGGGCATTTGACTACAGTTTTAACTGATGTTGACTAGTTTAAAAATTACATCAGTATTGTGAAGAAGCACCACTTATTAGTATGGCATAACCTTTAATTATGCCATACTAATGAGTAGTGCTTCTTCTCTGTTTGTGGCTGTTAACTTGATATCCTCCAGCCTGAATAACTCAGTGTTATTTAACTTTGCCTTGACATGCACACGGTGTAATTATGTGTGTTGTTTGCTTAGAAGAATGCCAACTTAAATAAACATATTGTATCTGGATATATTTGACAGCAAACACATGCAGCCCGATTTATATATCCTCACAATGATGCCAGACGTTTCAAACATGGAGGTAGGAGAATTTCTGATCTAATGTGTTGTGTTTTTTGTTTGTTAGTTTTTGTTTGTTTTTAATAAACATAAAACTTGAATTTCTGAGTCATACTTTTGTCACTTTTACACAAACTTGCTGCCTACACTGGGTGGCAGTATGCAATCACTTTTATACTAAATCCAAACAACCTCAATAGCATGCATGAGTACTGCTATATTCCCTGCACCTATGTGATAACAGTAATGTTTACAAATAATTACTTTCATAATCACAGGGTTTGAATTATGCAACTTTGCATTGATTGTTATAGTCATCTGTGCACAAGAGCGTAAGCAGAGTACGAAAAAAATGCTGTAACCTTTGCAGAAAACAATGCTTCTGGACTGATGAAGATGAAAAAGCAATGGTCACTTGAGTCCACATTGGTCATGCAAAGTGCACGTGTATACGTGAATATGCAAACCCTAATCTAACATCACAGGCTTTAAAGAGTGGATGCTTCCATTCCTGATTTTAAAGAAGAGCATCATTTACTCTTGAACCAGTGTCACTGTTAACCATGAAACCATGTGCTGTATATCTGATGCAACAGATACTTATCCTTGTGCACTATGATCTGCTGTGCACACTCTGTGTGCTGCACCTATTGCACCGTATTGAGTAATTGATTAACTGGAGCGAAATTTTAAGACCACTCCCAGCAATTTTATTTTACGTCAATGGCTAAGTATAACATTAAATATCAAACTGAAAACTTTTCTTTTCAAGCTGCATGACTGTCTTACGCACACACATCCAGCCAGTCTGAAAGACAGCAGTCCCCATGGAAACAGGTTTCCTATCTGCAGGAGCTCCATAAAGAGATTTCCTGATAATAAAATAAATAAATAAATAAAAAATACATTCAAAAGAAGGATGGAGAGAGAGAAATGACAGACAGGGTTCGGTTTATGAGTTCTGCAACACTGATGCATAAACATCTGCACACACTGAATGTATCATATTGAGAGGTCATGCCTTTTGCTCCGGCTTCACGTGGTTACGTATACTTATGACTCATCTGCCAACTTGACGCAACTCAGGTTTTTTTTTCTATTGTGCTTTTAGCATTACTCTTAAGTTTTCTTTGTGTACGAGCAGGAACCAGCAATTGTGGATAAAAGCACTGTAATTAGAGTGAGCAGGCATTTTACTGTATGTAAGTGCTTTCTGCCTGCAGGAAGGAAAGACGTGCAAATTAAGAAAGGTCAATTGTCTGGTATTTTGTTGAAGAAATCCCTCCCACTAGTGGTGAAAATGGACATGATGACTGAAGAAGACTGGGGGGGCGGGGGTAAATTGCCCATAAAAGCTCATTTGTTGTAGTGGTATTTGTCTATCACATCAATTTGTTGTGGGTCATTAGGTTGCATCATCAGGTTGACCCTGTGCCATGTCTCTGCAATAGGCCTGCCAATGATGTATGTGCCACCTGTGGGTTCCTGTAATGCTGACTTATTTCTGGTGGGCTTCTAATAGCCCTATGCAAACCATGAATAGCATACTTAGCAGACACTGGGTGTGCAGCCCTCAGGCAAGAACATCTTGACAGAAGCATTGTGTTCAAAAATAGTTCCCCGCTCGGGTAAATTATCAGTTGCAGCAACTACAAATAGTTCCTGAAATTCAATCCCGGGCATTACAGATAACTAGTAGTGTGCAGCTAATGACTCATTTTCAAGACATGTATTTATAGGGCAGTGTGACCTAAAACGGAGCTTTGGAAAGCTGAAAATAGTACTTTTGGAAATTAGCAGGTTAAAAAAACCCATTTGCATCACAAGATTGTCTGTAAAGTAATAATTAAAAAAAAAACAAACAAAAAACAACAACAACAACCCAAAACGGTACAGTTCATGTCGTATTCAAATTCAGCAACCATAAAACCAAATAAAATGAAATAATATTGACTTCTTTAATATATAGCATAATATTATATGATCTGATATGAAACAAAGATACATTGGATTAAAGTAGAGGTCGCCCTGCTCAATTTTATTACTCAATATGAAGAAAATACAGCTCTGCTTTTCAAGCTCAAACAGCTCAAGTTCAAAAAGCTATGTCATGGCAACTGCGAGACCAAGTTGCTCACTAAAGCCCAGAGGACTTCTTTCAAACTTAAGGCTGAAGTCAATGTTAAATAATTTTTTGAGGCCTTATAAAATCTATGTACTATCTCCGAATTATAACTCATATGCAGTTTTATTAGCTGTCTTACGTTTGTTCAAAGTCACGTCATTAATACAAGAGTGGAACAGCAAGATATATGTCTTACAAAGTGCTTTTATATTTTATATGTCTTACAAAGTGCTTTTATATTTTATATGTCTTGCAAAGTGCTTTAAACGTCTTGCCTGAGAGTGAATGGGTGGATGTTACTGACACTTCACTATGTTACCTTGATTGCAGAGTTGAAACGTGCACATTTATCATCATTGGAATTACTACATGAAGCAGACTACAACACAGGCATTGTAAATTCACAAAAAAGTCCAACGTTAACCTGAGAAGTACAGCTAAATAATCATATCCAAACTTGATTCTATTGATTTCTTGCACTGACATACTCGTTGCAGTGACAATATACATACTGGACAGCTGTGAGACTGGGATGCTGGGGACATTGTTAACTTTATTAGGTTTTTAAAGAAAACAAGTTTAGTTGACTTCTCTAAACAACTTCCGTGGGACTTCAGGAATAGATAAAGCAAATTTGACAAAGACTCCATCCATTTCCTGTCCCATCTATCTTAGGTGGCTTACAACCTGTACAGGGGGCCAGTCTATTGCATGGCTTTAACATAGACATTGATTCATGCTCACACAGCCAGTTAACCTAACAGCTTTTGTAAGGCTGGAGTCCCCAGAGAGAACCACTACAGGCACAGAGAAAACGTACAAACTCCACAGGGAAAGCCCTGAGACAGACAGTGGATTCAAACCCAAGATCCTCTGGCAGCGGATCACATCATCATTTCCTTTTCCTTTTTAAAAATTGGCTACTTTCTGTAACCCTGAGTTGGAACATTGTCTAAGAATAAAAGTTGTGTTTATTTAAGTATCTATAAAAGTTTCAGTAAGGGCTTGGCTTACTTTTAAAGACTTAAGATGGGAGGAAATTTGACAGCTCAGCCCACTTAAATACAATAAATGTTCTGTTCTACTTGATATCTGCCAGTATTTGTTTTACCACCCACCTTTTAATCCTTAACCAGCAACAAAACCCCAGTTTTGACAAGCTTAATTATAGCTTAGATATTAATTTTGAGAGCAAATCATAAAATAAACTTTTTTGGCTAACATAAATATACCAGCACAGACTCACTAAAACAGCATATCAAAGCCAGTGTTGTGCTGTGACTTGTACAGAAAAGCAAGTAGAGACAAAGACATCTCACCACCATCACCAAAGCAGTCTACCCCCCTTTTCTATCACAAGACAAACTGGTTAAGAGTGAGTTAAAAGATGCTGTGTAGTCCTGCCCTTTATTCATCTGTATATGCTGACAGCCTAATATTGCCCTCGTCCTGGACTTCTTCATTTTCTACGCTCCTTCCTGGCTGAAGAATTAATAAAATATTATTACTTATTTAGCAATCTGTGAAATATTTAGCTGACAATGATGAGTGCTGGAGGAGATTCTTTTGCAAATGTAGCCATAAAGCACTATAAAAAACCCAATCTACACATAAAACCGTGCATAAATTATTAAAAGCACAAGTAATTATTTTGCAAAAAAATTTTCTCAGTGAGTGTTATTGGATCAATATTACTCCCACCGGGTCTTGAATAGCTGGGACTCTCCACTATTTTATCTTAGAGCTGAAGAATGTTCTCGGATGAGAGGTGAAACGTCTTCAAGAAACTTAAAGAAGTCAAGTCGCTTTTCTTTCCAAGCTCCTTAGATTACCATGCCTTGGATGACTGAGAACCTACGCAGACATGTTTAAGGATGGGCTCATCTGAAATACTTCAGATTTCATTAGAGAAGCACTGCTTGTTTTGCTTTTACATTTTTTCATTAAAAAAAAAAACTTTTTTCAACAGAGAGTTAGAAGCCATTTGGGGTGTGATGTTTCCTGACTATGTGTATGAATGCCTTCTGAATACAACTCAGTCTTCCAGTTGAGGAGCAATTTCTCTGAACTACCTACTACTGCAGTGAAATCGTGGCAAATCCCTAACTGTAATCATGAAAGCTAGACTGCTGTTCAGTTTAGAGTAGTTTTTGTTATCAGCCCTCATCAGTCATCAGCATGAAGCAAATACCAGCAGTTCCTCAGGCGCCTGTGGTCCTCCATATGGGAAGCAAAAATCATAAACAGACAGTTCGATTGTTAGTATAAAGTGCATTTACACCTTTTTAATAGAAGGATTCTGTAATTAGTGACAGATTACATAAACATATACATTTTTAAAAAGTTGTCAAGTTTATTTGAGGGTTGTCATGACCTGGGTTCTCAAATAACCATCCTGTCCCAGATCCCATTCCCCTTCTTGTTATCCTCCTCCTTCAGCTAAATTTAATGAATAACAATAAACTGAGAAAAAGTGTTTACAGCCATCCCACGGAAAGGCAAAAATAAAATAAGCAACAAGTGCGTTGGCAGAGAAAAGCATGACAACTAGTAAACCTCCCTCTTTTTCTTTCTTTCTTTCCCCTCCTCTTTTCCACAAGCCAAGAAACAAAAACATGAATGGAGACTGCAGCATGTCAGCACTGTCAATGGGTCTGACTACTCATTCAGAAAACAAGCCCTGCTGTGTATCCAAGAAGGAAGAAAAAAAAAAGACTGTCTATCATTTTCTTGTCGATCAACATTGGGATAATGGGTGCAAGGCCTCTGCAATAAGCTATCAAGCGGAAAACTGCACTTAAGTGAAAGTGCTGTGTAGCGCTCAAAGTGTGTTTTATTGAACAAGTTAGCACTCCAGAATGAGTTTCCATAGCTACAGGTTCATCAGAACGCAGAACACGTATAGTCTAACAACACTTGAGATGTGAGAAAGGGGACAAGCGGCTTAAATTGATGCACTCTGCAGAGTCACAAATGGTACCATTAAGTTGCATTAGCAGGCATCCATCCAGTAACTTCTCTGTGGTCTGGAGAGTTACTTCTAATGGTCTTTCTGCCACAGGAGATCACTATATGACTTTGTTCATCATACAAGTGACACACATGTGACTTCAATAAATGGGTGCTGGTTGTAGACCTCTTAATCACACTGGGGCATAATGGGTTTCAATGATTCAAGTTTTAAAAAGAGTTCATGACACGCCAGCCTATGGTTACTTTGTGAGGCAGCTGGATTCTTGAGAGAATTAAGAGTGCATTATCATGAGAGAATCTAGTTTGGCAGGCTTCAGACTTATAGGAGAGCCACAGCTACTTTGGACCAGTAAGGTCAAACCTGCAAATATATTTTATTATTTATGTTTGGCAATATTTTTGTGCACATTGATAATAACAAAATTAGTTATACTAGCTACTTTCTAGCTTTTAAGACTCATTCTACATTTTTGCACGTTCGAATCCACCAACTGGACGGGGCCTTGCATGTTCTGGCTACAGTCCCATGACTTGCAGTTAGTGGGGTTAGGTTAAAATAGTTAATGTGAGTGCAAATGGCTGTCTGTGTCTTTGTGTTAGCCCAGCGATAGATTGGCAATCTGTCCAGGGTGTACCCTGCCTCTCTCTCTTTGACAGCTGGGTTAGGTCCAGCCCCCATACCCGTGACCCTGATAAGTGAACTTAAATGAACTTAAAATAATCATGGACAGGATATCCACGATAATTAATGTCCTTCTATTAACAGTAAGTACTTCTGTTGGACTAATGTAATTTGCATGGGTTAGATTAACTCAATTAAATTAAGTTGACTCAACTGCACTAAATACGTTGATTCATTATGAATTAATTAAGTTGGTCCAACTCGAGTACATTAAGTTGAAATAAAAGAATTGCATAATGCTAAAATAAAGCAATTTAATCACATGGAAATCCTTTCTATGATTTCCTTATGTTTATTCAAATTTGTATTGCTTTGAGTGTTTGTTAATCTGATTGGTTGAAATATGACCAATGTCCACAGTAAATGATATATTGTTTATCCCAAGCCTTTTTTTCTTTTGTTATGCTTGCCCTTTCCAAAATTGTTTTGCGTATGCAGAAATCTCATTAAAATTCAGTCCCATTTGCAAAAATTTAATTTCATGTGGTTTTTGGTGTACGTCCATCCATTTTCATTTGTGTGTTTGATGGGAGCCGAAGCCTAAACCAAAAAAGAGGCAGAAAAGGACAAATCAAAAGACACTGGGAGAACAATCTATGCAAAATCCACACAGAAAGACAGTCAGGTTCAAATGTAGAAAATATTTCTTCAGTCCACTTCATTTTTTTTTTAACATATGAGTCACAAAAACACCATTTCCGTTCATATGAGTAACAGCTAAAAAAAAAAAAAGGATGACAAGAGTAACCTGTATGGTAAACCTGTACTTTGGATTGCTTAAAATATTTCAACGGTTTTGTGTTTTGCTCAGTTAAGGACATTATAAAATTCCACTGTGGCCATAAATTCTGTTTAATTATAAAATGAGCCATATTACTGACTCTAACTGGTGCTCCACTGAGACTTTTATTATACGGGAGTAATTATTGTGTCTACAAATAAAAATCACACATCATCTGCAGATCCTTGACAGGAAGCAACAGTTGGTTTGTTTTTCCTGAAGTCAGACTCTGTAGTAGCTGCACCAATACTTTTCTGTATCTGCAAAACAAAATTGCCCACTCTAGTTGTTTTTTTTTTTTTTTTAACTTTTCTTCTTGTCAGATTACATATTCTAAACTCAAAGACAGGATCATGACCTATTGGGCAGCCTTTCAACAGAAGCAGGGACATTTGGAAATGGCTTTTTTCTCAGTTGTCATGAAGGCTTAACTGTATTGAACCTGTAGTACTTGACCTTGACATGGCCCTTAAACCTCTCCCTCATTGCAGCCATGTCAACTCGAGCGCTCCTCTGCAGTGAACTACTGTTCTAGACTTCCTCCCAGGTCTAAGCAAAGAGCATAAGCCACCTGACAGCAGCCACTAGAGCTTGTCAGTATCAGAGCGATGTATTCAGCTCCATTCTCTTGCCTCCCCTCAAGGGCAGCCAACTTCCTGTTGCTGGGTTACACTAATTGCAGCATTAGTATTCTGCATTGAGCTCCTGCCGGAAGCTGAGGCTCCAGCAGACACCGATGGCCAGTGCAAGTCTTTGTAATTACAACACCGCAGAGACGCTCCCTGCTCCACATCTGTGTTTCTAAAACCCATGCAGCTTCCGTTCTGACTCTGTACAATTTGCTTTTCAAGTTTTTTAGTTAAACCTTTGACTTAAAGTGGTGCACCTCGTCTATACCCTATGTCCCTCTCTAGAGCACATTTATGCAAAAATTGCACCTTTTGAGGCGTGAACTACTGCTGATCTTGTCAGTCAAAAAATTGTTTCCAGATATCAATATTTTAAAAAATGCTGCCAACAAAAAAAAGTCAGTTATCAGTCACAGTGAATAACTGCATTTTCTGCAGTATGAAATCAGATGCAGTTGCAGATCTTATATATATAATATATACGTAGATAAGGTAAGATAATCAATTAAATGGTTTGCACATTTACAACATGCATGTGCATTTTATCATGTAATAGCATCATAAGCCTGCTTGCACTGACATTTTGTGCCTGTGCTTTGGCTTTGCTCAGGTTTTCTACCTAATGTCAATAGATTTTTATGTGAACACCCTACTGCCTTCACAGTTCACACTCGTCATGTCAGATTCATTTAATTTATTCGGAGGAAAGGCGTCACCACAGCAACACGGCAACGACAAGCTGAGGGTTCTCCCATAAGTCAGGCTTCGTTACCCTGACAACATGTTTTGCAGTGAAGTTCCAGCACAGAGGAGCTCCCTGCATCTCGATGTGAAACAATTATATTAGAGAGCGAAAAGAGCAATTGCTTTAGGTTTGACAAACACTATTCCATATTCGGTGTTTCCTTCCGGGAGCACTCTGTGTCAAAAAGATCATGCATGTGCTGATGGATGCTTTGCTCAGACTGCGTGTTTGTATGCATATGCAGTGTGCAGAGAATATTGTTATTGCTAGTGTTCACTCAGTGACGCAGAAGCTCTTTTGCAGCTTGTGTTTATCTGTGATCTGGCCAAAAGCAAACAGGATTTTTGTCATTGTGCAAATGAAGCATTTATTGGATATAAACAAAACAGATTTTTTAAACATTATTTATTTTAAAAAGCACAGAAATCCATTAATCACATCTAAGAGCATTGCACTATTTTGCATGCAGACCATGCTTATATCTTCTATCATTGAGGAAAGGTGAAGAAACCGTAACTAATCCAGCATAGCATGCATTTCACATTCCTGCTGTTCACCTGACTTTCTGCCTCACCAAGCAGACATTTTTTTTAGGTTGATGTGCGTCATTGGATCTGTGTGAGACTAATCTCTCTGCAGTACCATCTTCTCCTCTATCAGGTCATTGGGTACTTATGACTAAGTCAAATACTTGCTGCATTGTGAAGACAGACTGACATGAAACTGGTACTGGTACTACAACATGACCTGATTTGCAAAGCATTAAAGTGCATTTGACCTGCATAGTCAAAAAAACAAAACAAAGTTGATGTTTTTTTGTTCCACTCCCGAGTGGGCTTATCTATCTACTTCTTTACTGCTTAATGCTAGGGGCTAGAGCAACTCTGAAATGTGTATATAGCCATAAATTAAAATTTTTACAATGAATCAGTTAAAGCCTAAAATCAATTCTAAAGCAAGTTTTTAGCTAGATACTAAAGGCTGTGTGTGATTTCTTGACTTGGATTAAGTTTAAGGTGCAGGAACCACTAGGAATGAAATAAAAGGAAAAAATCAAATCTGGTAAAAATTATATTTTAAATGATCATTAATTATCATGTTTTTAGAAGAAGAAGAAGTGGGATATAAACTTAAATAGTTGTTGTTAAATTGTTACTTTTGCCATGGCACAAAATATAACTTAATCTTTTTTTCCCTGTGTTTTGGACAAACAACAATAACTGCAATAAAACTGAATGCCACAATACTTGCTTTGAACCCAAACCACTGGCAGTGATAACAGTCATTAGATGGAAAGGACAAAGCTCCCTATCTACATGTCACTTGTTGTCCTGTGGAAAGTTGCCCTGTTTTTAACTGAAAACTGGAAATCCATGTGTTGCTTCAAGCAAATTACACCACCTGGCAGAGCATCAGGCACATCCTTGCCCCCTGGAGGCTTTTTCAATTTGGACAGATACAGTCTGTGTAAACAACATTTTCGCTGGCTGTTACTTCCAATTTTTTAAAGTCATTATGATCCAGCAGAAGTACTTTGCAAATAATGTTACAGCAGCAAACACAAGGTATTTACAGGTATTTTCCACAATCAAAGATGCTCTGCAGAATTGAATTAAATTAAAAAAGAAATAAATGAATGCAACGTGCACTAATACTTTCAGTAACTCATTTATTGTGCAGAGGCATTGTACTATACATATGTGAAAGGCTTTGCTTACTCTGACACCTTATTGAAGCCAACATTTCATTGATTACCTCTTGGTGTCAATTTCATGTTGTAATGTTGGATCCCCATGTGCGCTTTCATGAAATGTTTTGCTTTCAGTAAGTTCCACTGCCTTTGTCTTTCATTCTCTTAGTCTTTTCACCCATCAGCGTTCAATGACGTCTGTTTCAGCTCAGGCTTTTGAAGTGCTGTCATTCATGTTGTCATTGTGTTCAATAACTGCAATCAGCCCACTCATTCTCTCTCAGTGCGGTGTATCTGTGTGTGGCTGTGAATCTGTGCATGGTTAATGTGTGTCTGAATAGAAATGAAAAAGGTTTGGGAGAAATTGCTAGGGCTAGCTTTTTTTCTTTTTTTTTTTCAAACTCCACTGACGTCAATGACATTTTAAGGGAAGCAGCAACTACAGAAAATTAACACCTACAGCAATCACTTACTTGGAAGTACCAGCTCACCAAGGCAATTAACATGAAGTGTTGGAGCTTAGAACAGACCCCTAGAAAAAAAATGCATTCTTTTTGACACCATCTAATAGTCACAAGGTTTTTCCGGAACCTTTGATGACTTTCCCTTTGTTAAAGGTTTTCCTCACTGCAGGCTGGAGCTCTGCTATAAACTGTTTGAAATGAGCATGTTTACCCACACTTGCTCAGGTCAAACATATTTAGTAGAAAACTGCACGCGAATCTGTCTTGGAAGAAAACTAGAGTTTCATTGCTGCACGCACACACACACACACACACACACAAACTGTACAAAGCCTGCAGGCAAGTCAAACTGACTGAGAGATAGCTTTCGCATTAGGCACCAAGTCTGCACCCTGTTACCTACCGCACTGTATTAATCACCTCATTTAGGCTGATTCTTTTTGTTCTACCCTGCCAAATACAGAAATGATGCCACAGATAAACTGCTAGCATCCTTTTTAGCATCATTGCAGTAAGATAAACAGTTTTGTTTTTCCATACTTTTATGGTGCTGCTTGTTCTTTTAGAAAATTCATCTCAACAGCTGTGAGAAAAACACAAACTCGTGACAAAATCCAAAGCAAAGAGAACTGAGGTGTGAAGGTAAAGGAGTTTAGACTGTCAAAGCATCGCTTAATGGGAAACGTTCATTTTGATACACTATGTGGACTGCCCTGGAAAGCACTGCGACACCCACACATACAGTAAACCCATGACATGAAGTGCACCAGTTTTTGTGCTGATGTTAATGCCACAGGAGGTTTGCTCTGCATTTATTGAGTCAGCAGAGCGTTGGCGACTTTTACGCACTATGTGCCTCAGCACTCATTTTCTGTTTTATTTTGAAGGTTCATATCTTATGTCAGTGTTTCTAGTTTCGCTTCCTCTGTCTCGTTTAGTCTAATTTCTCCCGGCTGTGTTCCCATCTGTTCCTCGTTCCCTCATGTTCCTGCCCAGGTATTTATAGTGTGTGTCCTCCAGCGTTCTGCGTCGCGTTGTTAACGTCAGTTCTCTCTCGTGTTGTGTCCCTCCTCATGCCTTGAATGTACATAATAGAAAAGTAAGGTAAATCCACTTTCTGCAAAATATAAGCATTTGAAAGGTTCATACACCAGCAAAGCTTTTCTCTGTATTGAATTTATCTCCTTAAAATGTGTCATCACTGAGCAGTTCCGGTTTAGGTATTTCAACTATGACATACAGTAAAGCTAAAAAGCAACAGCTTTGGGCTGTATTGGAAATAAAAGCTGTGTAGAAGCTCATCCTTCTGTATATCGCTCAACAGACAGCAAACACAAATTCCAGCGGAGAGCTTTGTATCACCTGCTTGTACGATTACCTCGATGTCTTAAGCTTTAAACGTTAGGTTAATAGATTTCACACAAATATGTGAGGAGAAATGCGTTAGAGATTGTCACAGGAAGGCTTTCTGCAGCGGAAGTGACCATTAGAGGCTTGAAAGAACTGCTCAGTCATGAGTGCTGTTTAACAACTCAGCCCCTTCCTGTGGGTTACACAAACAGGCAGGTGAATGCAGATCAATTTTTGTTCAGATGAGTGTAGGCGACCTGAATGGATCACTAAATATTTCAAAGCAAAAGAGCAATACCTGAAAGAAACAAGTTGCCAGATTGTGTGATAGTTTGGCCCTGAGCAAATAATCCACTGTGTACATTGGATGCTTAAACTATCTGAACCTGAATGCTTTTATTCTTCCTCTGCAAGGCTGTCTCTTTCTCTGAAACCTCAAAGAGACATTGCTGTTTTCATCTTTTCGTCTTTTTTTCTGTATTGTTAAGCACAGTTCTCAGAAGTCAATTAAGATTTACTGCAACATTTTGCAATGCATTCACCATTCATTAAAACGGAACACGTGGCAAATATATGGGTGTTTGAACTGAATTTAAAAAAAAAAGATATCTCTGTGGAGCACACTTGCACTCACAATGGCCTTTTTCATAAAAGAAAATTTCGCCCTCATGGTGTAAATGGAAGAAAAATTTAGGACTAAAAACCATAAGATATAAGAGTCCTTCACCCTAGCAGCACTTTCATTCAGAAACACTTTTCAAGCACTCAACTCATAATTTAAGAAAACAATGTCTCTAATGATCAAAAAAGACAATCCCATCAGTGATTTGCATAAAAGGAGATGAGCAAAGATTCACATAATAGTGTGTTAAAGATTTGCCGAATGCAATCAAAGCCAAATAATCAGTGTATACTTAAATTTACAAGAGTTGCCATTGTTTGCCAACTACTTCCAAGGACAAGAAAATCAAGATCAAGTAATCAGCATAGCACAGCGACAAGGGAAATCAGTAAGACATGTCTGAGTGTGGCAAAGTGGAAGTTCAAGCAGCAACATATCTAATATAATAATTCTGAGTTGTGCATTGTAGAATCTCTCTTCTATGCTAATATAAAAGAAGCAAAGAGAGAAAAGATAAAGCTGTGCTAAAATGCCATCTTAAAAAATACAGATAGTGCAGCATTTCAGAATGACAAGTCACACCGCAATAAAGCTCAGTTATTCATTAGGTGGAGCTTTACGGCAGATTCTAAACGATGCTAGCCAGTAATAAATGCCAACACTTTTACTAAAAAGACAGATATTCCCAGAATGCAAAACGACAGCTTATTATGAAGATTCTCCTGGGAAATTTGAAGTTGTACTCCCCACTCGGCTCTCAGCTTAAAATCTCATTCCAGTAACTTGACATCAAAGTTGGAGCCTGAAGCGAGTGATTATCAGAACAAAACGTGTGCAGCTAAACACAGACTCTATGCTGGTTCAGTTTACAACGGCCGCACTGATTCGATCACATTGTGCCTTCTGAACCTGGACACTGACGTCAACGAGCTTATTAGATTTCTTTTTGAGTTTCAGTGCAGTGATATTTGTCCCTGTCTGCTCCCTGTGTGACCTCACTTCCTGTGAAACACAAATAAACACAAAAAAACCCCCCACTCACAAAGTAATCCAAGGCTTAAATCATAAACAACAGTATAATGCTTGGACTTTCCTGAGGATTAAATGAAAGAAAAACACAATAATGGCCAAAATAATAATGCAGAGTAGATGCTTGTGGAACGGCAGGTTTTTGGAACAAACTCTTCTCACCTAATTTTTGCTTTAGAATGTCTTGGGAAAACTGGTAATACATGCTAGTTTGCTGTATATTAGCATGGTAATTTGAACATTTCCATCTCACGCATACATCCATTAAAACCTGTAATTATGGATTGCTAGATTTCATGATGAATATGGAGGAGATGGTGTTTGGGAAGGCCTGTGCGTCATCTATCTTCCTTGTTTGTTTGGGTTAGATTGAAGACCTGTGAGGCTGCAACTGCTTGCAGTGTACACATTGGATCCCTGACACAGGCGCCCACCTGATGGCTCTACAATAACGTCCTACACGCACATTTACACGCAAATGCAATGACAAATACGCACAAATCGGGCAATATTGAGTCATTTTAAGGTGCAAGATCACGAATACACTCTTTAAAAAGGCAGCTATGTCACTGTCGTTTATTACAAGCTGTGAAAGAATGCAAAGGATTATGATGCAGTATTGTTGCATTGGTTGCTGCCTGGGGCTCTGTAGATCTACTACTCCTGATGCCTTTTGAATGATTATTTTCTAGTTTTTTTTACTCCAGGCAGAGCTTAGGTTGAAATTGTTGTAACAGCAGATTTTATAACCATATCGATTCTGTTTATATGAATGGAAACAATGAGATGAAGGTAAATGGAAATCCCACATTACTTATTTACAAAAACATAAAGAGGCCTAAAGGTTTTTTCTTTAGCAATAGTAAGTGACAACAACAACACTAAAACTAGTCATGGTTATTCAGTCTTTCAGTGCTTTGTTCTGAGTAACTTCACATCCAGACAAATAAGAGGGAACACATCCAGACTGGGGAAAGCTCTGTATGTGTTTTCAGCCTGATTTGATTGTGTCAACGTGACTGCTTGCTGTGGGGCTCTATGTGCCGATTCTGTTATCTTCACCTAAGGAGCACTTCTGGATGCTCTCTCCCTTGTCTATGCTAATGAAGTACTTACTGCCAGCCACAAGTTCCAGTAAATGACTTACCGAGCCAACTATTTAACCCAGGATTGTTTTCTGAATGCTGAATATTGGCTAGTTTCAAAACATTATTAACTTAATTATATTTACCTCTAAAAGTATAATACTGCTAACATACTATTAATGTATAATATCAGCTAACATCATTTTTATATTTGAGACTGACTAATATTTGACTGCTTTACTTTCATAAAGTTTATGTTAATAAAAAAAAATGTTTAGCCTATTGGTCAGTATGCAGACATTAGTGTTATTTTTAACTGAGGATGTATGCACAGTGACCTTACACCATAGTTTGCCGCTAGAGAAGAAAAATATATTATAACACACATTAACTTTCTGTAATTTGATATTTTCAACGTTTGGACTTTTGATTAATGGCATTTACAGTCTTTCCAGCAACTCTGCTGCTGGCTTCAAAAACAGGGTAAGTGGTAGTTACTTACATAAGGATCTGCCCGGGTGATTAGCATAGAGTTAACATCCACCACATCCTCAAACACCAGTGGAATTCTCTTAATAAAGTTGCTTTCACTTATTAATTGGTGTTAACTTGAATTGAAGTGCAGTGCCTGTCTGACATCCAGTTCTTCCTATTAGCAGTCAGGTAGTACAGGTTAATGGAATTCCCATTGTACAGCCAGTATTCCTGATAGCACAAGTTCAACCTGTCTGTCTAATGTTTGAAGTGCCTTAATGTCATGGGTGTTAAATGAAAACAGGCTTTATAAACACAAATGAAATGTCCGCTTTACTAAAAGATAGAAAGTGGCTTTTTTGCATGAAATCCCGATATTAATTACTTTGGTCGTTATGGAAGTGCTTTTAGCGTGCCGTGCCCAGGGATGACTGCAGAAGCCATTTCTTAATTGCCCATTAAATGGGATGCCCTTCAAAGGTGCAAACAGAGTAATCTGCTGAACAATTAGTCGTATTTGTGAAACACCATGGCTCCGATAATGGATAACATACATTTTCAAATGAAAAGATCAAAAGAAACGATTTTATAATGTAGTATTGTGTAAATAAAGGCGTAAACAAATACTCTCTTTTTCAACCCTGTTCCACAGTGAGTAATAAAACCTATGTGTCACCATAATTGAATCCTGCAATGACTTTGTTCATAATAGATTATGTAAGAAATAGATTACGTGAGAAATAACCATTTATTAATGCAGCATCAGCCACCAACTATGAAACCAATTTATCTAGATTTTTCTGGAATTTAGCATTTGAGAATGTACTGGTTATAGTGACAAACTAATGATGTACCATAATATGGCTATGCATTTTTAGAGCCACGCTGAAGGATGGCAATGCCAATTGGTCATATTTGTGCATTTTGAGCTACTATCATTGCATGAATATTAGTACTTTGTACATCTAGGTAAACAGCTGGTGGTATGAATTCTCCACTCAAGTGTCATTAAGCTATTGCAGAGGAGGAGGTCACAATGAGGTAATGAATGTACTCAGTCAACCTGAAACAGGAGCACAAAAAGTAGTGAAAATATGCTTATGCAGATGATACCCAGTTATGTTTGTATATGAAACCAGACACCATAAAGGCCTGGGTGATGTGTGATTTCCTACATTAACAAAATGCTGATGTAATTGTATTTGGCCATAAATATCCCAGAAACACTGTATGTAGTCAGATTTGTTTGCAGGATGGGATTATATGGGCCTGCAGTACTACTGGAACTATAAAGTCATTATTGGCAATGATATTTCCCTTAACTAACACTAAGTAATTCCACTACGAACTCCAAGGGGAACAAAAATCAACTCCTACAAAAGGTTGTAATAAGTAACTTAACTTTTATGCCTAAAATAACAAAATGATGCACATTATAACACATATTACAACTTAATACTGATAGCTCTGTGAAAGACTGGTGACTTATCGAGAGTGTATCCTGCCTCTGGCCCAGGCATAGGCTTCCGCCACCCAATGATCTTGAAATGGACAAAGGGTTAAGAAATTCGGTCGATATTGCCCAACTTACGTAACATAAACTGATAAAGTAAACTAAAGAGTTAAACTAACAGCAAAAGATGTACTAGTGAGCCAAAAGCTCAGGCTTCAGCCGGCTCATTCCAGTAATTGCATTTGGCTCTGTATGACATCAGTGAAAGCCGAGCAGAGAGGAGTGCAGCAGAACAACTGGCTGAAGAAAAACAAAATAACTTTGGAGTGGCCTAGTTAAAGTCCTGACCTGACTAGGCCATTCCAATTGAGATGCTGTGGCATGACCTTTATAAGGCAATTGGTGATTGAAAACCCACCAATGTGGCTGATTTAAAATAATTCTGCAAAGATGAGTGGGGCAAAATTCCTCCACAGTGCTGTAAAAGACTCATTTCCAGTTATTGCAAACACTTGATTGCTGTTGTTACTGCTAAGGGAAGCCCAGGGTTTAGCTATTAGGTTTAGGGCCAAACATCTTCATATTGTGTTTACTTATGTCATCTTTGTCTAACATCTACATTGTTTAATGATCCTAAACACTTAAGTGCAAGTGTTTTCACACCACTGGAAGTCTGACACCATACTTGGCTGCTGTTCAATTTTTTTGCCTTTGTTTTCAAGGGGCATCTATTTATAAGAAATCTGGTTTAAAGGAAGAGCTCAAATGACTTGAGAAAGTGTTTGAACTAAGGAGCTCCTCCAAGGTCCAGTGTAACACAAATAAAGATTACCAAGATTACAATTTCCAAGTATGAATGATGCTCATCTACTCTGGCTCATTCCAAGAATACAAAGCGGGAGGAGGAAATGAGCGAAAATAGATCATCTTTAACCTCCTAGGACCTGGTGTCCACATATGTGGACGCTTTGGGTTGTCTAGACCAAAATACTAAATTTTGCTCTACAAGGGCCTGATATCCAATTACGAGGACAGTATACTGCCACTGTTCTATTGAAATTTTAAACAAATATCCTCATATGTGGCTCTCATTTTTGTCAGAAAGAAAAATCAGGGAAAAAAGAAATCTGGCAATTCTTTGTTTTTACATTCATCAGGTCTCAATCAGCCCAAATATCAAAGAGAAATTAAAAATACATGTCGTCCAAGAGTTCGGGTGTTAGGAGGTTAAATAGGTTTCCATTGCATTTTGGAATTATAAATAAATCATTCATGCAAAAATTACAAATGTTTTGCATAAATGATTCATACTAAAATTTCCAATGGAACGGCAATCCAAGAGAGCATGAATCCTAATGCGACGACCTTTTATCCATTCCAAGAAAAGGTCAAATCAAAACACAACCCCAGGTGAAACTGAACTTTGGTTGCAGTTATATGGGATGTGCTTTAACCTTCTGGGGGGGGGCTAGGCTGAAGTTATTATTAAATTTGTTGATTTATTTCCGTTTGCCTTATTAACTCAGTGAGACGAATAAAATAAGTTTAGCTGCAGTTCAAATGCAGATCAGCTGCAACTTTGCTTGGTTTGTCAAATCCACTTAACAAAAAGGACAGGACAGATTTAATGAAACAAGTGCACAGTTATAAACATATAAAACATTGATACAATTGTGTAGCATCCCATCTTTAATAAGAGTGTGTAAACATCTGGGAATTGAGGAAAACTGGTTGTTAGAGGAAGATGAGGAGGAGGAGAGCAGAGGAGATGGATGTGTCTCTAGATCATGTTTGCATGTGGCTTTTTCTTTGCTTGTTAGAACTCTAACCTACATTCGTGAATGCTACAATAACTGTATTCACAGAAAATTCTTTCAAATTTTGAATGCAGTCATGCCTGAGGGCCCGAAGATCACGGCCATCTTGTTTTGATTTTCAGGCCTTGCCTCTTGCACACACGAATTTCTCCAGATTTTCTGAATCTTTTGATGATATTATGTGCTGTAGATAATGAGATATGTAAGATATTTGCAATCCTACACCAAGGGAGCACAATTCTGAGACTGGGGTTCAATTTGTAGATACAGATTTTTACAGATTGTTTAAACTCTGCCTCTCTAAGATGCCCTTTTTATACACAGTCATGTTCCCAGTTAACTAAATTAGTTTTTTCAGCTTTTGTTGCCACATCTCAACTTTTTGGAGACACAACATGAGCTTATAGCTTTTATGAAAAGGTAAAATGATGATATTTGATGTTTTCTATATTCTGTTGGGAGTTTGGGGGGAACTGGGGTTGAACATCAACTGAGCCAACTTTAGCAACCAAGTTTTTTTTTCAGAAACATAATTTTCTGTGGTTCCTAATATGTTCATTACGTCCAAACGTGCTCTTTTGACTGTACATTCAAAACTTTTTGTTTCATTGTAGCTGCCACAGCATCTTTCATCAATACTCATACTCCCCCTGTGTTTACAGTCAAGTGTCCCATACTAATAGCTTCCCCAAAAATGTAACTCTCTGATTGGTGACGTTGGAAAGGATTCATGCAGGTGCTAATCATATGTTTTAAATCTGTGATTGTGGCTTCGCTTGTTTAGATTCTCAAACTTTACTCTTAAACTGTACCTGCGGCGCAGAACTAAAAGTGAGCCATTTATCATGGCAGGTGGCACTTTGCAATCGTGTTAATTGCTTCCTTATTTCACTTTTCAGAAATGTTGATCAGAAGTAAATGGCATCCTCTTGTTATTAATCTAATTTCTTAATATAAATTCTGTGTATATCTAACAACCACTCATTAATCACAGTAAATGTCACTCAAATGTTGGAGTCTAATTACGAGTTGTGTAGAGGCTCTGCAATCAAAATAGGGTTAAAGGTAAACTCTCTGTTTTGAACTCTAGTAAATTACAATATTACAAAATATGGTTTGTATGGAAATACATTGAGTTTTTCTCATTTTTATCAATTCATAAGGACATGAAGTGTATCTCAAAAATACTAGATCCAAAGTTTTTGGTATGTATGTAAATGTCAGTTTCTCCTTTGTTTTATTACTTCAGAAGTGTTGTTGTAGGCACACATTTGTTTTCACTGACAATAATTCAGCTAGACAGCTCACATGGAACACTTTATTAAAGTCACTACAGAGTACATTTTGATATTTATCTTTGCCCTTTCTATGTGCCGTGATTATCTGGAGTATTCATTTGTTTAAATTCAGATTTTTCACCAAAGCATATTCCTACATTCTTAAGACCAGACAAAGTGTTGGAGATTAGAATAGCACTGATTTAAGTTGCACTAGCTGTTTTTTGGTTTTCATTCAAAGCTCTGGCTGAAACTTCACCATACTGACATAAAAGTCCTGGTCTGTTCATGTAGTTCTAATATGGTCCAGATATTCCAACATTTCCAACATCGTGGCAGTATATTTTTCTTGAAAGTGGAAAGAGACTTATAAACTTATATGACATCAAATGGTAGCACTTTATAATACAGGTACTTTAAGATGGCATTTGAGTGGATTTGTTCTGAAATTAGAGTTTATTTGTATTTATTTATACTTACCAGAAGGTTCACTAGAACAAGGGTAATTCAACTTTTACAGGAGAGAAGGATCAGATTCTACTCTGAGTGATTTTAGGTAACTTGAGATATTAAATCACAGCAAAAAATTTGTGGCACAACTTCACCTGCTTCCAAGGTGCGTGGAGAGGATGAAAAAAAATCACAATGCAAGGACTCCTTCAACACTTAAGGGAAGAGGAACAACTTTATTGACTGGCCAACGTGTTTCAGCTTGTGGCCTTCATCAGGGTCATCCTGTGTTTAATAACCCATTATTTTAGAGAAAATATCAGCTATAGGATCATTTTAGTAATACTAAGCCTCATTGTAATCACAGTTTTTGAGTTCTGGCTCCTGTTTAGTTTCTACAGGGTTTTGGATGCCAGCTTAGATTGTCCTACATGTTTGTATTGTTAGTTCTGAATTCTTTGTGTTTAGCTTCAGTTCCTACTTTGACTTTTTAATTTGCATGTTTGTCTGCTACTCTTTTTGTCTTGTCTTTCTGTGCTTCCCCCTGAATTTGCTG
Source organism: Pundamilia nyererei (assembly GCF_000239375.1). Taxonomy (NCBI): domain Eukaryota; kingdom Metazoa; phylum Chordata; class Actinopteri; order Cichliformes; family Cichlidae; genus Pundamilia; species Pundamilia nyererei. The sequence goes on along the minus strand of NW_005187503.1, from coordinate 1,644,705 downwards.
ATTCATGTTCAGTATTTGTCTTTCATGCTTCAGCGTCTCTTCTTTTCAGTACTGATTAGTTGTTTTGTTGTTCTCGTGTCGTGCTTTTTATGAACTGTGTTGATTAGTTGCACTTGTCTGTCATTCCCTTCCTGTGTCTAATCATCCTTTAGTGCATACATAGCCCTGTTCTGCCCCTTTACCATCTGGTTTCTCACTCACTGGTTTTCTTGTGTTCTGTGTTTCTCTTTGCTTGTTACTTCTGCCTCTGCTTAATTTCCTCAGGATCGTTAGCATTTATCTTGTTCTTGGCTCGGTCCTCTGCTAGTCTTTGGGCAGCTCCTTTTGTTAACATTTTGCTCATAATGAAATTTGTTGGCAGCTTTATTTTTTGGCATCCTGTAGTTGGGTCCACGCTCTCTCCCGAAGCATGACAGACTCGTAGTATTCAGGCTCAGTGACATAATTATATTTTACCACGGTTTATTGATCACACAAAAAAAGAGAATGCTGTAATAAAGCATGAAGACAGTCACATTATTTTTCATCTATGGCATCCAGGGGTCAGATTGTAACATCTTTCAGTGCAACACCGAACTTCAGTGAAACAGTTTTCTCATGAGAATCCATACAGTCATTTTCAATTACCAGGTGTAATTTCATCTTCTATCTTTAACCTGATAGAAATAAGTTTAATTACTCCTCAAGTGTATTAAATATAAAAATGGACTTTCTTTAACCTCAGAGACAGTGATTTACAATATTATAGTATCTAAAAATACAACGTAATTAACCTAAGTGTTGTAAAAGACGTAATGTGCATTAAACTTAGCAATGCTAGGTTTAACACACACTGAAAATAATGCTCATTAAATACTCACATTAAGACAGTGATTATGTGCTGTAGGGTGAAGCTACACATCTGTGTGAGTAGACCTACTGAGCTAATAACAACTATCTGCAACCACATTCTTAAATTAGTGGGTGTATTTTTATCTGCTATACATACATGCATTGCACTTAATATGCTCCCTTTCTATTAATGACTATGACATCAGTTTAAGATTTAATTTTAAAAAAACAACTAACTGTCATTAGCATACAGTGTATTTGTCATACTCAGGAAATTGCTGTCTGTAGCAAATTGAGAGGGATGTTACAGATTTGTTTCTTTTTTTCACACTAAAAAACAAAAAGCCAAAATGCTCACGGTTATCGAGAAATGAAAAGCAATTATCCACTTCCCACCTGCCTTTGGAAACCCAAACCAACAATAACAAACCACTGAGGAAGGCAGTGATTCATGGTCACTCTGTAGCTCATTCTTTAACATGGGAGCACTCCTCTGCCACTGGCCTCCGGCAAAGCAGTCAGGGAACACGTCACACACTGAGAAACTGAACCCTGCAGTACAATGCTGATTTCATGCTGGCGTAGGTTGGGAAATGTGCTGACATCAGTGTGTGCAAAACTCATTGTGTGCCTGTCCGCCTTTGCAAGCAGGTGTTAATGCATCGTTTATCAAATAGTGTTTTAATTGTGTTTGTGCAAGGTAGATGTAGTGAAAGGGATCCTCTTATGATCTCAGTCCTCAGTGCAAACATGTGGGTGTCTCCTCCATGTGGCACATGACTCAGTTATATTCGGTATAGTTTTAGCAGTACTGAATGAATGCATTTGCATCATTGTGTACGTAAGCAAAAACATAGTGCCAAGCCAAGTGTTTCTGGAATGAATTGCATCTCCCACGTAATCTAAATAGAGCAATGTTTATAATCGCTTATATTGCCCAATCTCTAGCAGTACATTGCTGCTGTTATTGCTTGTTCTGCTTGGGTGATAAAAAACAATTTGCAGCATTAAAATTTGTCTTCTGTGCCTTTGGTTGCATTTTATATTGTGAAACAAGGCAGGCTTTGTTTATCTGTAATATAGTCTTGACTGCAGTAAGGCAGAAGAGTAAGCAACACATTTTTTATTGATGTTAAAACCTTAATTTTCTCTTTTATCAACTTTTAGAAAACTACACTTTTCAACACTGCAACATCACTGCATTCTATACAAAGCAGTGCTGTAAAAGCAATAAAACTAGATGGTGCAAACCCTTGTGGGGGTAATTTTACAAAAGAAAAGAGTCTCAGAGACATAAAGCAGGTTTAGAGAAGGAACACAGACAAAATGAAAGCTAGTTCATTCATTGAGGTTATGAAGGAATCTGTGGGGGTGTTTTCAGGTCATTAGATGTGTCACTTCCTTTAGTAGATGAATTCGGGGTGAGTAAGAGTGATGATGAAGAGCTGATAATCACCTATTCTTAGGTTTATAAGATGCATCATTATGGAATAAAACTCAACAAACCAGGATACTTGACGCAATTTACGGTGCAAACAAACATCCTTAATAATCTGTAATAGCTGATTAGTGCATAATTCAGATAAAATTGGTCCTAAGGTGGGTATTTGAAAATTTTAAATTAAAAACCCTGGACCACAGATTGAACAGTGGCAGAAATGCCTGAAGAAAATGAGGAAGAATTGTGCAACTGATGCACAACTACTGTAGGTGCAGACTAAGACTGTTACACAATCAGGTGTAGCTGATTCTTTTCGCCCCTCAACAATCAGCCACACCTGATGAAAAGTATCATTCTCAATGTAAGCACAGGCTATTGATCCACCACATGATTATTCCAGTAAAGACCACTTTATTCTATATAGAATGGTCAAGTTTTGATCTGAAAATCAGTTACACATAGGGAATAACAGCACCGATCAAGCTCAACACATGGATGGTGGCGGTGATTCTGTAGTGGATTCAAAGGAAAACAGGAAACACTGCTTTTATTGATCTAGCTGAGGCACTTGAACCAGTGGATCATATAGTTTCAAAGCAAATACTTGTTCATTCATGCTTGTCACAAGAAAATATTGGCTGTTATATTTATTCACTATGTGCAGGTAGAAGGAATCATTTTGAGCTTGCAACTAAAGGTATCACTTGCGGGACTGCTTCAATTTTTGAAGCAGTCCCAACGCTTCAGGCAAGTGAAAGACTTATTGTTTCTACTTCACGGGGCGATCGTGGCTCAAGAGTTGGGAGTTCGCCGTGTCCTTGGGCAAGACACTTCACCCGTTGCCTACTGGTGGTGGTCAGGGGGCCCCAGTGTTCGCCATTCTAAATGGCTGCCCATCATTAGCATGTTTTAATTTCAGGTGTTTGTGTTTTACTTATGTGCTGTATATTAGGAATATCCTCTCACGCTCTTTGACGTTTTAGAGACTCAAAAGTAAAATTAAAAAAAAAAAACTGTCAGAAATTGAGTATGTCCGAGCTATTTCGATAAAAAGGAAGCTTTAACAGTAGATCAATTCCAAAATCGGCACAAACATAAGAGGAATGGCTATGGCCGAAAGAATAACAGGACACACACAAAGTGATGAAGACAGAAAGAGAGATACAGTATACAAAGAGGGCTTGTCAAACAAGAAGAGACAGGGAGGGAATGAGAGATAATTGATGCAGGTGAAACGCTTCAGGTGGAAAAACAGAGAGAACACAGACAGGAGATTCAAATTAAACAAAATGACAGGGAAACAGAGAACACAGAAGGGCAAAGGGACTAACGCTGAAACAAATCAGAGAAGGAAATACTGAGGCTGTCAGCAACATAAGAGGGAATTACAGTAACAGCAAAGCAGGAGCTAAACTGAAAGGAGCTAAAACTATTAAAATACCAGGATATGAAATCCCCTCATTTACACTTTTAATATTTATGACAAAAAAAACAAAGGTGGTATAGGATAAATGCAGTGCTCACACATTTAAATGGTATTCCATCAGCCAGTGGGTGATATCACTAGCTACATACAGTTTCAGTATCTGAATCCCTGCATCTTCATCTCTTCAGGTTTTATTGCTCTTCTTTCATATTGTTTTAAAAAAAATTGCATCCTAAACAGGAGCTCATGTCTCAGGAGGTTGAAGATGTTCTGCTTTATAAAGTAGGTCATTGTGTTACTACACACTGGATGTTGTTCATATATAGTGCTTCAGCACAAAGTGACTTAACTTGTATTAAGTTCTAGCAGTTGCACATAAAAATTCATATGATCCATTTATTAGGTCAAGATAAAAGCGCATATGCATCACGAGGGCAATTTTGTCTCAGTCCAGCTGTGAATTTACATTTGAGAGCTTATATATATATATATATATATATATATAATGCACACAAAGTTTTGAAATGAGAGTCCTTCTTCCCCTTCTTCTCTGCTGTGAATCACTGTGACATCGTACGCTTTAATAAGTAAAACCATATTAAAATATCTCATATCTAGAAAGATCTTCTTCCCACAGAAAAGTATCTTAGGGAGCATTTCGTCCTCCACAATCCTTAAATAGCCTCTCTGTGAATCATGGTTCATTCAAAGAAGACGTTTCGGCTTGTGTCACTGTTTCTGTGACTGACATGATGACAGCAGTAAACATGAAGATGACAAAAATGGGGATTGTAGGTGGTGATGGAATATTAATAAAATCTGTTTATTTTCTTCTAAGTTTATCATACTTGATGAGTCCAAATAATCTCAAAGAACAACAACAAAGAAGACTTCTGGCATGAATTAAGTTAGTCTTTTCAACTTGTGGAAGTTAATTTTTGCCTGTGATTTATTTTGGCGATAAGCATGTGTAATCCTACTTCACTGCGCTTTTGTACTTTGCATCTCTGCATTTCATTAAAAATTCAAAGTCTTCAGCTCACAGTTTCATTCTTCATGATTTGTTTTCGGTGAACACTGACAGCTCACAGAGCACATGATTAGTATGTTTTTATCCATAATGTGAAAGCAGGTAAAACTTCCACATTGCCTCCTCTCTCTGTCTCAGCTGGGTAAGTCACCAGCTATACTTCTCCAAATGGTTCTTCTTTAATATCCTTTTTTTTCTCCCATACACCCTGAACATGTAATCTTTTGCAAGTCTTGAACCAAAGTCTTGGGAGATTTACTGCTTTTTAACTCATTTTCAGTCCAGCCCTTGTACATGAGGATGCTTGTTGTTTTTTAAGCCTCTTAACACTGACATTTGAATCATCTAAGCATAAAAAGGCACCTAACCCATGAGATGAACTAATGTTGTGACTACACGTAACAGACAAGTTTTCAAAGAACCAGCTATCAGTAGTATCTTTAGGCACTTTGCTGGCAGCTTCTTCAATAACACATAATTTGTTTGGTTGACACAGGACTTGAGAGGCCCTTCAGGCGATCCATCTACTGTTCACTGAAGGCTGAGGTATGCCAAATTAGACAAGAAATGGACTGAAAATGATTGACAGTGAGTCTTATAGAGTGATTAATTTAAATTTAAAAAGTGAAATCGATTGGTTCAAATCATCACCAATATGTATGGACAAGGGCAGGAGAGGTACAACAGTGAGTGATCAGTGATCAATCAAAATTGATGATAAGAATTCTATGTATATAGCACCAAATGAAAACAGCAGGTGTTTCAAGGTGCAAACAGAGAAAGCCCCAAGCATTATGGTGATACTGGGAAGGAAAAACTCCCGTTTAACAGGAAAAAACTAGAAGAACAAGCTCTGGGAGGGGTGCCCATCTGCCACGACTGGTTGGGGGTGAATACACAGAACAAAGAAAAACTTTGGACTAAACTGCAATTCCACATACAGTATATTATCTTTGTACTGTATTATTTCACTAATCCATCTAGTGATGAATTCAAAGATGTCATAAAGAATGTGATGAAGGAAGTATGCGGTTGTTCTTTTTGATGTGCAATTTCCAATTTAGTGTTATTTTACATTTGTTGCATGTTACTCAATTGTGATTGTTTAACTGCTGCTACTGGTGAGGTATCTCAATGCTTTTGGTGTCAGTGAGACCAAGGTATAAAATAAAAGGTAAAATAAATAAAATATTTTTTTAGAGGTCTTTCTTATATGGACTACTTGTTGTAAATAATAGTCTGTATGTTAAAATCTAGACATAGATCTGGGTTGAATTTGCAGGTAAAAATTGTCATTAGGGTCTACAATGTAGCATTAAATATGACAAACATAAGTGAACTTTTGTTTGTTTTTGTGGTTACATTACAGTTGGAATATCAAAGTAAAAAGTTGATGATATAAACAGATTGGAGCTGATACTTGAGCTGAGCAGAGTGCTGTTAAAATGCTGTTCAGGACCGCTGAAATGCTCCGGTCGCTGAACTTTAATCCATTTTCCTGTAAAAAAATGTCACAAACTCACCACCTCTCGCGTGTATGTTTATTTTCACTGTGACATAAAAGGAAACGAGACATTATCTGATCTCAAAACAAACTATCAGAGAGCAACGTGGAAAATGGTATGAAAACACGATCTTTATTTATATGTTTGCTGCAATGGAAAAAAAAACCCCATTACAAAACATTAAAAAACAAAAAAACATTACAAAACAAAACGCATTTATGTAATTGTTGTTTCCTCCGCCAAGCATTTGAAGTCGCTGAAATGTTTACTGCTCCTCCCTCACTAAGTTTTATGGACAACACTTTGACTCATGGTCCCAGGAGAGAGTGATGATGTTGATGTTTCTTTTTATGTTCATGATGCAACAGGATGTCACAGACTGTCACACTTAGGTTCAACTTTATGCCAAACGTATAAGTAGTGACTTTGCTGCTTAGGAAATCGGACATTTATGCAAATCTTTAAACCTGGACAGAGAACATGTTAGCAGGTTCAGAGCAATTAGATAATGTAACTACGTGCATAATGCTAAAAGAGAAAAGAAAATCTGATTACAGCTGGTCACAGCTTCCAACTGAGAAATTTATGCTGGATAAAAGCTCAGCATAACAAAATTATCCCCTATTAGTTTGCTGTTGTTATTAGTGTAAATTGTGGATAATGTAATACTATATGCGGTAGTAGTATGATTACTATAACACTTAGAGGACAGTTGTGATTATACCATGCATTATACAGAACCCTGAACCTAGTTACTGCGAAAAATTGTAATAAAAACAGAATCGAATTATCTACAAATCCTTTAAAAACAGTCTAAAGTTGGTCCAGAAGAACTGTATTAGTCTTTGAAAAAAAAAGAAAAAAAGATTGATTTTGAATTCGACGTCATTGAAATTATTCCAAAAGTTGGGACAGGGAAACATTTACCACCCTGTTGCATCATCCTTACTTCAATACTACTCATCTGGGAATCCAGCAGCTGAAATCCTGCTGGTAATGCCTCCTTTGTTGTGTAAATGTTCCATAATACTCCAAATGTTTTCATCAAGAGACAAGTCTGGACTGAAAACAGACCACTCTACAGACTATGGTGGTGTCGCTCAGCGGAAAAATCAAGGCCTTCCCTGAAAAATATGTTGTCTAAAGGGCAGCATATATTGTTCCATAGGTTATATGTATGCTTTGTGCATTAACAACCCTACAGCATCAGGGATAATGCTGTGACTGGAGCAAAAAATTCAGCTGGTGAACATTAAAAAAAGACCTTTAAGGTCACAGCAAAAGTCCATGTAGTGCAAAAGAAAAAAATCCAAAGGAGCGTGACAAGAATCCTAATGCTTATGTCTAGAAAACATGAACTGGGAACACAGTAAAGTTATCACAGACTAGCATATGCTATGCTAAGGAAACACAAACACTAAAAAAGGACAAACTGAAACTTAAATACGCACAATGTAGTCCGGGATGTGGGAAACACCAGGGTAACGAAACACAGCTGAAACTAATACAAGATGACAAGATGAGAGAAGCAAAACAAAATAAAACAGGAAGTACTGAATTGAACACAGAGACGGAGGCCTGACAGACAGGCACATAGAAAGAAGGGTAATTAAAGCCAGTAATATGAACAGGCAGAAATTCAGTCCATGAGACTAATGAACTCAAAACACAAGGTGCTGTAAATAAAAGACCCAATCAGAAAGGGTAATAAAGCTGAAACTCAGAACAGAGACATGAAAACAAACAAAAGTGTGCAAAAACTTAAAATGCTTGGATGAAAACCCAGGACCATGACAGCCACTTGTTTTGGAACTCAGAGTATGGAGAAGTCTTGTTTCTTTAGTTTTGCTTGAGTTTCTTTTAATTTGCATTAAAGGCGAAAGTGTTCTGTCTGCTTTTTAATGCAGGGCATTTTCTGAATATTTAAACATGTACGTACACTTTATATAGTGAAATACTTCAGGTTTTTTATTATTGTTTTAAGTTTTATACAACTTTTTCAGTCTTCTGTTCCACTGCCTCCACTTTTAAAAATCAAGATGGAGCTCTCTGAAAGAACACCATCAATTTAATATGTTTGAAACATGCCAAAAAACTATTACGGCTGCCCAATTAGTCTGGGAATTAGAGTTTCAGTTGAATTGCTGTACCTCTTGACTTTAATTACAGGTTTGCTCGCACAGGAACACCAAAGTATTCTCTCAGGTAGAGCATAAGAGCCTTTTCAATTTCAGGGCAGAGAGTTTAAAACATCCCAGCTCTGCAGTAAAACCATTGGCCTGTATTCTTGATGGTAATATAAAACCAGCTCTGCACCAAATACACACATATACCAGATGTCCATCCTGACTTGACTGGCTGCTGTCATGCTGTTAGAACAGTCATTCTGCATCGACCACCACTTGAGATTTTAAGTGTGCATTAAGCCTTTTTTCACTAGAACTGCACTATAACACTGCTCTCCTGCTCTGCTATCACCTTTTGGCCTTGTATTTCTCTGTATGATAGATAACGAGACAAAGTACAGTGATCCAAGTTAACAGGAATCACTGTGTAAAGAGGTCATCGTAAAACTGCCAATATAAATAATTCTTAATACCCTTATGTATTTAACTACAACCATGTCAATAAACCTCACAAACCACTTCTTGAAGTTACATTAAAATAAAAATAATAGAAACCAGTTCATCCAATTTAAGAGGAACCACCTGTTTACATCTGGCTACACCTTACAAAGCACATAAGATGATTGCTTTTGTGTAATACTAGAAGATTAGCTCCGGGACAAACATCTTGACATTATGAACATATGAGGGGTAATTTTCCTCATATGGAGTGTTTTCTCTTTTAGTGTTTAACCCTGTGATAAAACACTGAATATATCAATCTCATTTCACCATACAGTGGAGTGCAGCTTTGCTTTAATTAGTAAGTAAAGTGACTAAATAACTAAACTAAATAAAGCTGTCACAGCAAAGCCTCTGAGTGCACTGAACTGAGCAATAAACAGCCAGTCAAGGGATAACAAAATACCTTATGAGTTGAACGAAGGCATGAATGAATAAATAATAGATTTACGCTAACACGATGTGTACACATCCAAACGGTCCTCAAAAGAGGTTTAGTCAAAATAAATCTGAAGCCCTATGTGTGTTAGCTGCCGGGTTTTGTAACTAAACTGAAAGATGATGGCTTTATTGTGTTTAGTTTAGCTGTGGCTACTGGGACAAGGTTGGCATGTTGAAATGTCTGTTGTGGAAAAAGTGTAACATCTGTGTGAAACCTTGACGAGCCCTTAGAGGAAGAAACATTAGAAAGACAGCAGTTAAGATGAACAAAGGGATTTTACTAGCATTTAGAAAACAAAATAGAGACAAAAACACCAGTTGTAGTTTAAACAAGAATAGTTTAAATCAAGATCCAGCTGAAGGTAAGAAGAGGGAAAATCAAAGGAAGCAGGAAGGCATCAAGCAAGTAAGGAAGGACATATAGAAACAGGAAAAACAGGAGTATGGCTGGAAACACAGTTAAGAAGATAAACATCCTATACTGAACTTTTTTGCATGCTATGATGGGTGTGTGATTTGAAAGAAAAAGAAAAAAAGATCTATATTGTGTTAATTGTGAATTAATAGCATTCCTAATTATATAAGTTCTCATCTACTATGCTCATCTGAGATTCAGGATATCTCCTCTCCTCCGGTGGGAACAAGATGTGAAGAATGTGAAGATGCAGGAATGAAAGTGAGTACAAACTGTGTGAATGCACAAGAGAAGCTGACTGAGAAACGACACACAGCTGAAAACAATTACAGACTAACTGAAGCTACGAAAGCGCGTAAAACAAACAAAGACACAAAAAAAAACAACTAATATGAGAAAAGAGGCAAGAAGAAAAGGTGACAAAGAAACAACCGGCAAAGGAGCTAAAGGGGGAAAGTGAACCACCAGGAAGGCAATCAAATAATCAGCAACCTACCTCAGATGTTTCACAGACCACAACTCCACGACGCAACTTTGCAAATCACATCAGTTCTTTAGCCTGTTAGCTTGGCAGGCATCTCAACCTCAGTATACAGTACAAGGCCTTTTTCATAGCAGACATTTTGACATGTCCCAGGCATTGGTGCTAATTTCATGATAGTTTCAATAGCTCCAGTCTAGTGCAGTAAAAGCGAAGGTGAATACTCATGCACAAAACGAGACCCCCTAAACTGAAGCAGCCATTGCCATCAGCAAACGTAAATGATAATATTAATGACGGATGCATTTTGTCACACGTACTGCTAAGCCGGGGACACATAATTACTGACGGTGCTGTGATGCCGGACATTACTCATTCTGACGACAGAATTATACGTTCGGTGGTTTTAATAAAAGCCTGTGTATCAACAATATCATCCCATATTAGAGAAAACACTGCTCATTGAACCCCGTAGCTGTAAGTGCTCAGCATGGTACACTGATTCACCCGGGAGGGTGGGGGACTATGGCTATTCAACGCCTGGTTCGTGTTGAACTTGAGAAGTTGTACGTTGTTAACAATAAGAATTACTGCTAACAGGTATTTGTAGGTGAAGAAGGTACTTTCAGCTGCTCCCTTATTTCTCAAGAGGGTCATGGCAGCAGATGGACCTGCATGTTTGTCTGGCACATGTTTTACACCAGATGCCCTTCCTGACAGACTCCTCACATTTATCTGGGCTTGGCACCAGCACTGACAGTACACTAGCTTGCGAGGCTGTGTTCGTGTCTCCTTTTAGTTTCAAACCATAGATCAATTGCATGTACTGTGAATCTTTTGACCACTAGTCCACACAACCAGTCACTAATTTATTCATTCATTCACTTTTTAATTTTTTTCTGAGCAACACACTGTCAAGTGCTTGTGCAAAGCTGATTATTGGATTGCGTCTCTCTATTGGGTCTTTATCTCAAAGCATAAAGTGCATAAATCATTGCTGAACTTACTGATGTAACAAATGATAGGAAAAAACTTAGGTCATCTTAGGTTAATAGCTCTGAAGTTTTCTAAGGGTCACTTGTCCCCCAGGAGCGTCTTCTGTGAAGTGTTTTGTGAAGGTATTCCCTGTGGTTAAAAACAAGGAGAAAAAGCCTCTCAGATGAAATAGCCCTTGTCTGCGCTTGAATTTGTTCTCCTGTTAAATAGCATTTGTAGGAAGTCTTCCTACTTTACGAGGTAAAGGTTTACTAGCTGACTGGAGAGTTGGTGTTTATAGAAACAAATTGCATGCTGTTACTCACATTATAGATTTGTTTTATAGCCAGAGGGGTAATCAACAACAGTGGGACAAAGCTGCAGTTTCTCTATTTGTGCTCATAATAGGGTTTTCTTTCAGGATTTCACAGTTTTGCCGATAAGCTTAGTTACATTTCATTTTGACAAAAATGCTAAAGGCAGCTGCTTTTATTTATCTCTCTTTTATACACATTTTATCTAGCTGTATCTTTCTTCCAGCCTGTTTACTTTTAATTCCCTTTTCTCCTTTTTCTTCTCAGACTGTAACGCCATCCACCCACTCCTGTCACCTCTGAGGTGCAGTGTCCACAAATCAGGCATTAGATTTATCTATTAAAGGGAATATCAGTGAAAAGGAGGAGGAGGAATACTTCACATGCTGAAGCAATCTCGTGGATTGCTTCAGCATGTGCTGCACAAAACCACGTGCGGCTTAGAGTTATTAAAACCAAGATGCTGGACGCTGTTGATTCTTTCGTTTGAGGAGGTGGAGATGATGCAAAGGGTTCTGGGACTGCACTTACCCTTACACAGACGTAAGCAGAAATCTGTACCAGAGGAACTGCAGGAAGTGACTGCAGAAGAAACTTTTTTTCTTTTGAATCTTGCTCCCAGGTCTCTTAGATTCGACAAAATAAAATGTTTTGCTTGATCTGGTGTCGGTTCTGCAGAGGTCTGCCTGAGCATGAGAGGGAGGCAGGCAGGGAGGCGTCTAGAAGCATCCACAGCACATAGGGGAGCATGAGAACGACTTTAAACTCCAGCTTTGAACAAACCTTCCCCAATAAAAAAAATAAATACAAAAAAACATGAAGTGCTTTAAGTATTTATGTTGCTACATACTGCAGTACTTCCTATACAGACGCTCTCAGCTTGAAAATGTGCAGACCATTTGCAGGTATATGAACTGGAAATGCATGAGTCACACTGTATAGCAATCTATAACATGTTGCATGGAATATTTTTGCATGCATTGCATCAGTATCACTCTCATCCATTCACTGAAGTGGTATGCAGTTTTTGCACCTAACATCATTTTTCCCCTAGCTTTCATTTTGATATGACTGCATCTTGGCCACAAGAACGCTGCAAAGCATGAATTGACATTTGCATACACATTTAATATATTTGGCTAGATTAGTATTCCCTTTCATTGCAGATTTATGCAAAAAAAATCATATATATGCTTTCCATCTTAACCAACTTCACCATATTCTGTGTGTGCTGATGTCCTTTCAATAAAAACAGAAAGATTGAGAGAGGGAGGAGGACTGCACTACAGGATGAATACAAAAGAGGAGGGCAACCGGAAGTGTTGCTATTCCCAGTTCAGCCTGAGAGGGGCAGAAGAGGGCTGGAGATGCCCTCTCTGAGCCAGCACTGTGAGTTGCCTGAGGAAAGTGCAGGTTACTAAAGGACAGCTCAGCTGTTTAGTCATAGAGTTGCAATTCTGATAGTAATTCCAGAAGTTTCCTCAGGTATCTCTAAAAGTGGTGACTGTCAAACTATGATTAAATAGACATGAAATGAGGCATCAAAGCCTTAATCTATACATCAAAGGTTTTCTGTTAATATATATATCGTGTCTTTACCTTTCATAAGCAGTAATGACTTTTATGACTATAGACATTATTGCATGTGTTGATTAAGATACACATGCATGCAGACACACACACATTTCATGCACCAGATGTTCCTGTCTTAAGCCATGTCCCGTGACGCATACCTTTCTGCACACTGTGGATGACATCAGCACTTTCAACAAGTCACACACCAGTCCAACAATGATTCATCACATCAAGGTCTTCTCACTAATCAAGTGAAAACCGGATTAAAGCAACCTTTCAGCCCGTCACATCTCAGAGGATTGAGATGTGGCACTACGATCAAGTGAAAAGGGACATTCCACACAAAATTGTTGCCTTCTTTAAGACGTGTACAGGCAGAACACTTGACTCTCTAATGAAAGCTTGCTTGTGCATAAAGGTATAAAAATCACAAGGAAAATAAGTAATTAGCTGAACAAAAATACCAACAAATTATTTTGTGAACACAATAAATAACGCCCTGATTCCCACTCATTTGCAAAAACTCGTATTGGCTGCTTAGCAAAAATAGCATCTTGTAGGCGTCTTGCGTTTAACCAGGCTTTGACACTGGCTTGCAGAAATTTTGACCACTGCAGAGTTTCTGCAGTTTGAGAGCTTTTTCTTGCATACCAACTATTTCAAGTCCTCCCACAACATTTACTGTTGTGCTTATGATTATTAATTTGTTCAAAAGCTTTCTTCCGGTTCAACTTCAGCTTCAACTTCAGGCACTCTACTAAACATTTTCTATACTGCAGAATTCATTGTTCAATTAGTCATTGCAAGTCCCTGGTATAATGAAGCAACCACCAAATAATTACCCGTTCACCACCATCATGCTTCAGAGCATGATGTTAGTTCCCTTCAGGTCAGATTTGTGCAGTCTTTGTCAGTTTCTAAATGTTTGCACTTTGGCAAGTTCTGGGGTTAGAAGTGTTGGGATGAATCTGTTGGAGTGGAAAGTCTTGAAGTAGTGTTACATAAACGCAGTGGTTAGCATTGATTAGCATAGCAAGAAGATTCTGGATTCTTGCGTGATGATCAGCTTGGGCCTTTCTGTGTGGAGTTTGCATGTTATCTGTTTCACTGTGTGGGTTTCTTCCAGGTGTTCTAATGTTCTCCCACATTCATTTTAGGTTAATTGCAAAGTCTGTGTTGGCCACCTGCCTCTGGCCTTATCACATCTTTCACCACACATTTCTACAGCCATGAGGACAGAAGTCGAGGAAGTAAGTAAGACATGCTCCACATGTCACTCCCGAAAGAGGTACAAATCACTGATGCCTCAGCTGGAGCCCTTGATTTTAATTTCATGGCTCCGAGACTGCAAAATATAGTTGTTTTCTTTATCTTTGTGTCTTCACCTTATTGTTAACAATGATCTTCATCCCTGCAAATAAACAAAACTGGCCTTAACTTGGTGAAACAGTGAGGGGGAGTGAGCGCGAGGCTATCCAGTCTTTGTGCGGGGGAGTGTGACAGTTTTCAGTGTTTGGGCAGCAGGTTGGAATCATTTTTAGCCCAGAAAACTCGTGCTTTAGACCATCCCACAACCTACACTCAAAGGTAGGAGTGGACCATGTGTCAGCGGTTACTCATTCTACAACTTGTAGTCATGGATCAATAATCAAATAAAAATATGACTTCTGTCTTTTGTCTTATTTTGCAAACTGGGCCCTATTTCCTGCCCCCTACACATGTATTCTCCTACTAAGAAGTGGTGATATCCCAGTGGGCTGGTGGCATTGGTAATGTTTGTATTAATAGTGGCAGCGTAGGGACTAAACTGTCTAGTGTGTTTGACGCACTGTTTTGTAGTGACTGAGCATTACTTGTCAGTGCTACTCAGTAGAACATTACACAGGCAGATATTGATGGACCGTCACTATTCTGCTGCAGACAAAGTGCCATCATGGCATTATGAAAAGAATAAGACAAGACTTAGAAGACATTTTGGCAAGAAAAGAGCATTATAGACCAAAAGAAAAATGATTGTTCATTAAAACTGTTAAATGAGAGCTAAATCTAAAAATCCCGCAGCCAGCCGATGAAGTTGAGGAACAAACTGAGTACTTTATGAATTTGAGTGGCTGCAGTCGTAAAAGAAGCTGTTCCAGTTGAAATTTCTTTTTTGAAATGATGCTGGAAAAAACGCACGAGAAATTGTCTACTTTAAACACAGTATTTTACAGTTAATGCAAGTTTGAAAAAACATTGTAAGTAAGCTAATCTCTTTGTAAACCTTAACACATCGGATTTACTTTTCTAGGTTTTACTTTTCTAGGTTTTACTTTTATAGTAAATAAGTGGATTGGAATTGCCATAATGCACTTGTGTTGTGTAAACACATTGAGGCTTGTTTATGTGTTTTTTGCCAATAGAGGATAAAATGAGTCATTTGATGTTTGGAGTAGGTATACATAGATTTGTCTTGACAACGAATGCATGTTGGATGGATGGAAAGAGAATAAAGCAATGAAGGAAAAGAAAACAGAACAAAAAAGCCTTCTGCTTAATTTTTTAATCATAGCGAGACCTGTCTTTTCACTAGGAACTCTAACACAGCTTTGGGGAATGGTGTTACAGTAGGGCTCTTTCTTAGCCTTTAAATAGTCATGTGAAAAACTATGTACATCCTTACTACAGCCATAGAAATAAAAGAGGGTAAGTAGCAGACAGGTGCTGCTAATGAAATCCACTTGATTAACTGATCATCAGCAAGTGTGAGCACCTCTATAAAAGTAAAAGTTTTTGCAGTTTGCTGGTCTGGAGCAGGTGTGCGTTAACACTATCTTTTGATGAGTGGCCTTCCCAGCAAACTCAACCCAAGGTCAGATTGTGAAATGCTCAGTGAAAAGGTCCACATCGTACCATCTGACCAAATAATCAAGTTGTTCTTCATAAGTGTTGCTGGAGCTTCAACATATTTGGAAGGGTTATCAGGGAAAAGCCTATTCTCTCTTAAAATGAACATGGCAGCATAGTTTAGATTTACCAAAGCTGCATGTGAACGTAGCAAGACTTCTATTACAATGTCCTTTGGACAGGTTAAACAGATGAAACCAAGCATACGTGTTTAGATGTGCCATGTTTGATACCAAACACATCATGTCAGCACAAACACCTCATACCAACTGTCAAGTCCAGACCTCAGCCTGGCTGAAATGCTTTGTGGTACATGACAAGAGCTTTGCATAAACAAATTCCCACAAACTTCAATAAACTGAAGCAATGTTATAAAGCAGCGCAGGTCAAGATTGCTCCGCAATAATCTGAGAGTCTGATAAAGTTATGTAGAAGAATTTTAGTTCATGGTGTTGCTGTTAATGGTGGTTCCACATGCTACTGAGCGTGGCGTGTACTCAGTTTGCACAGGACTGCACAGAATCCTGTGCAAACTCTCTTCCATGATTGCATGTATTCAAAATACTCAAGAAAGGGGCACTGAGTAAAAAGAAAAGTTGAGCCAGTAAACATGCGTGGTCCTTAGACAGAACATTTGCAAATCTTCCAAAACATGTTTTAACTATGGACTACACCATCCATACTAGATGCTACACAAAGCATCAGGAGGTTTTAATGGTGAATGTATTGTTCATAGAGTCAGTGAACCCACAGGTTATAATCCTCTGACTGTGTAGTTTCTATCAGCTGTATTGAGTGTCTTTTTCATTGTTCTGTTCATTGTGATGATTCTAAAGTATGAAACTTACTTGTTGAGTCTCAAAACTCTATCAACCTTGCTTTCTAGCAGACCAGGAAGCTGCTTCTGCATTATCTATAGCCTCTTCCAAAGCACCAAACACCTGGCAGACAAAGGTACCAATCCTGGCTGAGCTAATTGAGGTAAGCATTTCACTGCAAAGTGCTAAAACAGAGCTAAATGGACAGCGCATTTTCAGCTTGAATCATCAAGTGGCCAGAAACATTCCTCCAAATGAATGCTGTTCTGTTTATAAGATAATTAATCTGTGTTAATCACGTTGTACTTACCGCTTATTATTGTAAGTACAACAAGTGCCCCAGCACCATTTAATTCTGCTTTAAAAAGCATTTCTAACTCAAGCTCTTGAAACTGCAGTCGTTAACCATAAAGCTTGCAGTCGTTAACCATATTGCTCCTCTAAGACAACTTTGGTTTGTTTTGCTAGTTGTAATGCATACTCATAAGCCTATAAGCACAGGAGAAACAAAACACACTAATAGAAATGTACTGCCTCTCACATATTACATAAAGAAACACACAACAATAAAATCACACAAGTGATTTGACTTCACAACATGCTGTTTAAGGTCTATTTGTTGCAACCATAAACTGTTGCAAATACTCCCTGCCTCCTTGTTTTTCCAGATTTGTACTGAAATGGCCGGTCAAGCAAAAAATAGCTCCCAAATTATGGCCTCCACTTTGTATTTCAATTTTCCGTGCACAATCAATTATGTTGCATTTATCTAGGCTGAGATTGTTTGATGCGAAATGAAAACAAATACAGTCAGGTTAGTGCTTCTATAAGTGGCTCAATCAATGTGTTTTTCAAAGTAAAGTATGCTGATATACACAGACTATTTTCTTCAAACATGAGAAATAATTGAATGTCTTAAATTTGAAAACCCTCTCTCAGAACTGGGTTTGCTAAATGAACTCTATTTTTTGCTATGTTGTAGCGACTTTACCTGAACTAAAAGTTAATGAGTGTCCCCATGCAGTTCCATCTATCTCATCCAAGAATAGAGTTTTTATTATAGGACGTTTGCTAATAAGGGGGAAATATACAAATATTTCCTGTACAGACATGCTGTGGTTTCCTTTTAAAGAGGTTGTAAAAACCTAAAAAGCACCTTTTTTTTTCCTCCCGGGAATGTGATCAGAGCTTCAGCTTTAGACTAAACCCACCTACTATTGCATGTATTTAGTGGACAATTTTTTATGATGCTTTGAGAGTTAAATCATGACCAACATGCAATTTGCTGGTGCATATTTAGAAGAGAAGAAGCAGCTGCAAATATGAGTCACTGGGGCGTCACTTTGCTCCTGGATCACTGCTACAGTACAGATGGGTCAGGCCTATTGTAATTGTTCAGAAGAGGAGGCCCAATAGCAAGATGAGTGCATCCTGCTTTTTTTTTTTTTTTTGAGAGGAAGCTAAATTCTTGAGCGACCTCAGAAGCAATGCATCTTCATATTTTTCTGTGAGAGAGTGAGCATAAGAGGCAGATGGAGAAAGATGATTGGCGTCGGAGTCTGCAGAGCTGCCATGTAATTTGCATACTTTTTTTTATGGATCCCTTTAGTTACTTCCTTTAAATCCTCATTCATGAACAACAGGGCTGCAAAATCTGTTAGGAAAGGTACTTTTAAGAAAACATGTTACAGTTAAAATGCCTCATTGTGCATTTGTTTGACTGTTGTCTGATAGTTTGCTGCAGTATAGTTATTCTTCCATCTTCCTGGTATTGTGTTACCACCATAATACAAGTATATTATTAATAATTTTCAATTTCAACAACTTAATGTTGTTTGCAGTTGTATAGAGTGTCACATAACTTTCTGATATTTTTAAGGAGTCAGACATTGACAGCAGCACTGCAGTGCTCCTTTCACACGGAACACGCCGACTGCAAATATTCTATTGTAACTCAGTGGACCAGAGAGACACAAAAAAGCCCGGTAGCTTGTCAGGAAAGGCCAATACTTTCTCACAGCAGGTATTGGATTTTCATGTTAGGTATTGAACATTTTCTTCGCAAGCTTTTCAAAACCACTAGCAGACACAGAGTGTAGAAAGTAGTGCGGTAAAGCTTTGGTTCAATTTACTTCAGGTTTATTGCCAAGTCTTTTTTGCACAGACTCCTAATTTCGTGTCTGCTTTTTGCTTTCAGTCTCATGTTTGTTAGTTCCCCGAGTTTGTTTTTTCATCTCAGAAACTGCATCACTTCACTTCACTTTAATTACACAGCAAGAAAAAGCAATAAGACATTGAACAAGAGAAATTTGAATAAAAAAATAATATACACCTTTACTACAGCTATAGGAATTAAGAGGGTTAGTCAGGTGCTGCTAATAAAATGTACTTGATTAATTGGTCATCAGCAAGCCATTAAGTAATCAACACCAAGGATGCCAAGGATGGACGATATCAGCAATGATCATAGAAAAATAGCCATTGCTGCCCATCAGTCTCACCATTCTGAGACTGATGGGCAGCAATGGCTATTTTTCTATGATTATAAGCTGATTTCCAAAGAATTTTAAGTCCATCACTCTACAGTGAGTAACCTTATTCACAAGTGGAAATATTCACGACAGTCTGTCTATGCAAGATGGACATCCCAGCAAGTTCATCCTAAGGTCAAAGTATTAAATGCTCAGAGAAAAAAAAAACAAGAGCTACATCTCAGATTCTGCAGGCTTCAGTTAGCATGCTGACTGTCTGAACAAGTATGGCTTGTTTGGAAGGGTTGCCCAGAGAAGGCCTATTTTGTCTGAAAAGAACTTGGCAGCATGGCTTCGGTTTACAACGGTGCATCTGAACAAACCACAAGACTTCCAGAACAAGTCCATTGAAGACAGGAGACCAAAATGGAGATTTTTAGCCATAATGCACAGTACCATGTTTGTTTGTTTTTTCCCAAACATAGAACTGTGCATTATAACTAATCATGGGCTGTACTTTTTTTGTTTTTCACACACTGCTTCTGTATTTTGGCTTCAGGTTATTGGTTATTTGAGGTTAAATTTAAATCATTTTAAATGTTTTTAAAACATGTAACGCATACAACTTTTGAACTGAAAGAGTAAATGTGAGGTAAATGGATTTTTTTTGGCAAAAGTAATACAAAAGTATTCAGAGACCGAGTTGTGTCAAAATAAAGGAAGGAAAAAAGGAGAAAATCAGGGGTTGAAGGCAACACCACTGTGTAATTACAAAAAAATGAATGTGTGCATCTGTCCTGGTATCTGGTAAGCTGCTCCTTTAATTGACTTGCTTTGCATAATGAACAGTACTTCACATATACCATGGAGAAAGCAGAGACAGGGCTGCACATTTAAGTTGTTAGCATTAATAGAAGGCAATGTCATACAGCCAGAACACATGTTAAATATGTAGTTGACAAGTCCTGCTGCCTTCAGCTGGAACATTCCTTGAATTTCTCTCTCTCTTTTTTTTTCATTTTTTATTTCCTGTGAGAAATTATTAACGTGTCGGAAGTGGAAAATCCATTACTAATACAAGTCCTTGAGAATTCACCACCTGCCTACAGAATGATTTCTGTCCCCATGGAAACCTAATCAGCTGAGAGAGAGAGTGATGGGTACAGACAGGGTGTGAGGAGAAGAGGATGGGAGGGAGACGGAAGAAAAGTGAGAATGGTGAAGGTGTTTCTGGGGTGCAAGATCTGAATCGTTGTTCTTACTTAACATCCCTTTACTTCATTTATGAGTAAGGCATGCAGTGAAAGAAGTTTAGTTGGATGTTTATTTCAAAAAGGACGATGTAAGGGTGCAATAGCCAAGTATCCATAATATGTTATCGTGGTTCCATCTTCCCATAACGTGATACCCCATGTGGAGGTGCTAATGATTACTTAAAGCATGCAACATCAGTGAGAGCTGTAATGTTTAAAGATTTTTCAGATAATGACTTGAAAGAAAATATAGCAGAATAATAGGTTAATATTTATTCACAATCTAATCACGATCAGCTGTTCAGGCCTGTTATATAAAGACAGCCTATTGAAGGCATGGCTCAAACCCTTTGGAGAATAGTTGCACCACTAATAAGAAGTCACACATCAATGGCTGTGTTATGAAACTAACTTCACTATCTCCACAATTTGAGTGAAAGGGTGAAGTTTGTTCCAAAGGTTAAGATGTATTTAGAAAATCATTTATCTAATGGTTTCTTCAGACTGCAGGTGGAAAGTCAAATGGGTACAAGCCAGTGTCAGTAGAAGGTGGCGGCTTAAAGCCTGACACTTGTTGCTGAATGACGGGTGTGATGAACAAAAAGTCAAAGTTGAGCTGGACTAGCGTGCTGACGATGTGGTGGATCATTAGCCAATCACATGTTTCCATGTTTGTTGGAATGATGCCAACAAGTGTTCAAGAAATTCCGACTTGGCAACAATGTAGCTAGCTGTGCTAAGTTGCTGTAGTGGGCTTCATTTGGCCTATTCTATTGTTATCAGACTACTAGACTGTTTTGTTGTCTGACGTAATAGTCATTGTTTCTACTCTAGGAGGTAGAAAAACAATGTGATCTCTACAAATTGATCCTATCATAAAATTCCTTTAAGCCACACATTGTGTAATCTGAAAACATCAAAACCATAAATTATAATTTTCTCATTTCCCTCTAGGTTTGGTTACAGACTTCAACTTTCATGCCTGCAAAACATTACATGCCTGCTCAGTCTCTTCTTTATTCAATTGATGCCAGTGCATAATGCATCTGTTATTGAGAATAGGCTCTTTACCAGTGTGCTGCTCTCTTGTCCTTGATTAGCTCTTTGTTTTGCTCCTCCGAGGCCAATTTCTCATCAACACTCACTACATACTTTTCTCTCTTCGCATGTCTCTCCTTCCTCCCCTGCAGCAGCTCTCCATCTCTCTTATCAGTGCTTTTCTATCAGTCTTGCACAAATTCAACGTACTGTCTGCCTCAGCCTCGCCCACCACTTCCGCTCGCTCTCGCTTCTCGCTCGCTCGCTCCCTGTATCTCCTCACTGTATCTCCTCCCTGTATCTCCTCCCTGTATCTCCTCCCTGTATCTCCTCCCTGTATCTCTCTCTTTTTTCCTTTGGCTGTTGTCTCACAGCCAGGTTAACGTCAGCAATAATGTGAGGCTGTTGTGTTTCTGCCCACTGCTGAAAGCTGTTTCTTTCTGCTTGTCCATTTCTCCCTTTCTCTCTGACATAATGGTTTGCCCCTAAGCCTGGGGGTCAGTTGGTTTCTTTCTGCAATCTCTGTCTCTCTGATGGTCACTCGACTGACATCTGTATAATTGCTCCCTGAGAAAACATCGTCCCTCGGGCCAGAGTGATTGGAAAGCTATATTCAGGCTATCAGCATGTACTGCATTCAACTAAACAGAGAGAAAAATAACAATTTACATTATGTCCTTATGTGCTACAAATTTGCATTGATGAATTTGTGTGTCAGTTAACCTCATCTTTAAGTATAATTTCAGAATTAAACTTTGTTCCTCATTTGCAAGTTGCAATTAATCTACATCTAACAAATCAGGAAACCTGAGCAGGTGTGAGCTGGGACATGCGAGCAAACACTAAAGTGTAGGATGTGTTAATCTAAAAAATATTTAAAATGCTTATCAATAAATACAATTTAAAGCCAAGTACAACGTGTATTTATGCAATTCAATATCACACTATGTGTTTAAAGGAAGGTTATTTTGATGCAATCCTGTGCAGCAGGTGATTAATAGCTGCAACAGTGTGCCTGGTATTTTATGTTTCTGCCTCTGCGTGTTTGCGTCATTGTAGCCAAATGTGGCTCTGGAGACCTACTGTAGCAGAAAATGCCAGAAAGACTGTACCTATGGCTACTTTTATGCGTAATCTATCTGTCTGGACTGTCTAGACGTTTGTCAACACAGCATTTCAACTGTCAAAGATGTGTTTGTGAAACTTTATAGGTGTATCCTGAACAATGGGCCCTTGAAGTTAAACTGGAGACCCCTGTCTTTTATATGTATTTGTAACTCCTCACATGTATTTTCATCTGATATATTAGCCTAGTGCAATTTTTCCTGTCCATCTGGATTTACCCAAGTTTCTCCTAAAGGTGCCCACTGGTAAATGTAATAGTTCTGATGTTCCGCTTTTCTACTCTGCTAGAGGGCTCAGAGCGCTCAGAAACAACATGCCTCATTCCCCTTTATACACACGCTCAATCAAGCACTTTTTTCTATGCTTAAGTGCTTTCTATCTAACATTCACATGCATTTACACTTCCATGAGCAAGTTAAGGTTCAGTATCTTGCTTTGGCTTGCAGACTGGTGTAGCCAGGGATTGAACCACCTACCTCCTGATCCACAATCACCCCACTAAAGAGTAATGTTACTCTTTAGGGTGAGCAAATAGTACTGCCTGCATGGATTTTCTCAAGGTGCTCCAGGTGCCTCACACAGGAATGCATTTTAGGTTAACTGTTGTTATTACATGTCTAAATGGTCTATTGTTGTGATGGAGGATTGCTAAGTGCACATTTCAACACAGTGGAGCGCAGTGTCTGAAAAATGTTAAAGTAATGGCCAGTCAGCACTCAATTCATTCAAAGTGTCCATTAAAAACAAAAACATAATGGCCTTAAAAATATAGACCGTGTAGACAAAAAGCACTGGGACACCTACACATTATGATTGCAGGAGCTGTCTACCCATACCATAGAGCTCACGGTGCACAGTTTTCTGCTAATGTTAATGCCAGTAGAGATCTGGAACACCTCAAGCTGATTTAGTCAACAGAGTGTTAGTGGATTTTACACACTACACGCTTCAGCACTCTGTAACTTCACGTGGCCGAGTTGCTGTGGTTCCCAAAATGCCTCCACTGTGTAACTACAAACGGCAAAATATAGGAGGAAAGACATTTTTAAAACTGACTTGTTACAACAGGTAAATACTGTTACAATACTACTCTGCCGTTCAGTGACCACTTTAGCACGATCCATTCTTTCACACGTTTCTAAAGGTAGTGTGCATGGCTAGGCGCTTGATTTTATACACATGTGGCAATATGAGTGAAAACACCAGAACTCAAAGATTAATAGGTGTCCATATAGTGGATCTATAGGTGTACATGCAAAATCCTTATAATGTGGCTTTTGCATTTTACACTTCAGATTGCAAATTTTCCCCTTTTTCACTCATTTATTCACACCAGGAAATAAGAAAAGCTAGAAGTCTACTGATTTAATTCTGTCAGACACTTTATGGATTTATGCCTGTATGAATATTGAAATAAGACGAAAAGCCAGAGCAAAACTCAAAACAACCGAAACTGGCTCACATGTCTTTTCAGTTCCCTCAGTCTCACACTTTTTACTCACATGCATCCACCTGCATGGTCACTCCTGCGCATCTCTGCTCTGAACTATTTTCAGAAGTGGCATTTTTTAGTGTTCTAATGGATCTCAACAGGGTAGGTGTGTGTGTGTGTGTACACATTGTTGCACTTTCCAAGCCACTTTTCAGGGTTGCTAAATGGGGGAAAGGTAGACAAAAAGAGTTCACTTAAGTTCACAAAAAGGTGTTTTAGCTATGAATAGCAACAGTACAGTATGAACAGGATGACATGTAGGAGAGGAGGGTGAATGAATGACACCATATGTCTTTATGTATTTATAGCCTTAAAAGCTTAAAGCCTTAACATTCTTTGTGAGTAATGAGGGGGTGTGGTGGTGGTAGTGGGGCAAATACCTGTTTCCTGAAAGCATCTGAGGATGACTCAGGTCTGAGTACAACCTCTTGATAAATGGATACTGTACATGTTTTCTCTGCTGCTCCCCTTTTTCCAGAACAAAACACTCATTCTGTTTCTGTGAGCGTTCACGAGTAGAAAACTGTGTGCCACTGACGTCAGTAAGACTTACACCTCTATTTCTGTCCAGCTAGCCAAACGCCTAATTATTACATTGATAAAGTAATGTGTAATTTCTTTTTTTCTGTGAAGCTGGACAATTTTGGTGATGTGTCACTCCATTACCAAAGCATGATACATAATAAATATAATTCAATGCAAGTACAACAAAGTGTGAAACTGCATCACTGTGGTACAAATGAGCTGACCTGATGGTGCGGCTGACCCGCTGGTGTGGCTGTTGTCACAACACAGTGTGACACTGAGAAAGTTGCCCTGCTGGTATCCGCTCACAGAAGTGTGTGTGTGTGTGTGTTGTTCTGGGATAGATTTACTGCAGCCTGGAGTGATGGTGAATGTAGTAGTACAGCAGAGCTGAAGACTCCCTCCACAAAGTTCTGCAGCCTGCAGCCGGACATTAATGATGCATATAGATACTTGCAAGACTCCAAATTTTTTGCTTTTATAAACTTATATTGAAATAAAAATTGTGAGACTTCTTTTTGGCATAAATATAGTTGTTAAAGTGAACAAATACGGCATTACAGTGCTGTGCAAAAGTCTTAAACCACCCCATATTTCTTTATATTTTACTAGGAAAATGGGAAATAGGTGCAACAATTGCGCTGGCAGTGTGTTTGGGATCATTTTCATGAAATGAAGCTGCTGTCAGTCACACAGTGGAGGCTCTGTCTGGTTTATTGCTGCATTTCCAGATGGTATTGCATGGTGGATCAAAATCTGACAGCACTTTTCTGTGTTCATAATTCCATCAATTTTGACAAGATCCCCCAACATCACCATGGCAGAGGCTCTACTGTGTTTTACAGATGACTGCATCCATACAAAGATCGGAACCAAAAACTTTAAATTCACCACTGCATAAGACCTGTTACCATCGATTTTCAGCCCAGTTCTTATGTAATTAGCATACCTCAGCCACCTGTTATGTGTCGACACAACACTAGTTTATCTGTTCAATTACGTGCTATTTTCGGTTCAGTGGTTCAGAGAAAGTGATCTCTTAAACTTTACAAGGACGGAAGTGAAAATATGTGAAAATGAAGGTAAATCCAAAGCAGAACTACGGCCTAATACCACTTTAAAAAACTCTAAGACTCCTTGGAAGGAAACAAATTAGTAGTGACTTTCACAGTGACAGTCCTGAATATCAATATTCAACTTGTATCATAGCTTTAACTGACAGAATAGACAATAAAAACTGTAGCATAACATTATAATTGATTGTTTAATATGTAAAATATGTAGTTTTAAGCAGCTTTAGTTTAGCTCTTTTCTTAAGTGCAGTAACCCATATAGCAAGCTGGTGTGACAGATAATGAAAGTGTGGACAAAGCCTAATTGTAGTATGAAATGTTATGATTGTAGTTTTAATGTTTGACAATGTTGACAATTACTGTAATAAAAGCAGCCATCAATTATCTCTTAAAATGTCCCTGCATTCCTGACATCATATGCTAATAATGAAGCCCACCTATTTACCCTGTCTTTCTGTGACATGTTTTAACATGTGTGAAAATATGTCATCAACAGAGACTCATACAAAAGAAGAGACTATTATGCCCTGCTAGCAGTCAAGAGCTAAGGGTATGTTTATGTGGAACGATATAGATGTACTATAATAGTATAAGGAGGAAACTTGGCTTTGTGGTAAAGCCTCAAATAAGCTTCCCCAAAGTGACAGAAGCAATAAGATGTATTTGAAAAGCTCAAAAAACTAAAACAACAAAAACTAACAACACAATTTTTAACAGCTTTGATTAAAAATGTGGCCATACAGGATTTTATTAAATTTACTGACGATGATTGGCGAGTCAGATCACTATATTACAATCCACATAAATGATGCTAAAAACAAAGTTTTGTCTATTTTCATTCTAACACAAAGTACTTCACACCCTCTCACAGTGTAAAAGCGTTTCCTATTAATACCTTTGGATGTGAAAAAGAGCTAAAACTGAAAGGAGCTATAACTGAGCTGAGATGCCAATACAAAGGATTGAAACACAATTTTACACCCACATTTCACTCCTCTAATTTTTTTACAGCACTGACGATAATTACCTTTTGCTTTTAAAATAAGCCATAATTTTAAAATAACTTCCGAAACTAGTAATAAAGTGTTTACCAAGGCCTCTTCACGTTCAGAACACGGTGTGATTTCCATTAATTGTAATCTGCATATCACAGGATGTGCAGGTGTGATAGCTTTAACAATATAACAGTGTTTTTAGTATCATTTTCTTCCTCATCATGATCATTATGCATGACCCAAATTACACCAAAATGTATCTAAATATCTAATCAAAAGCACATTGTCCACTCACAGAGGTTGGTGATATATGCTGTGTACCATTATTAGTGAGATTTAATCGCAGGTTTGAGTAGGAGGCAGATGAAATCAAGATGGAAATGTTCTAAATACAGTAAGTGTATTGATTTATAGTGTGGTTTGCTCTGGACTTCATTCATATCTGGCGTATGGTTTGCTAAGTAGGGACTGACTGAATTTGTTTACTTTCTTTTCATGAAGAATCATTGATATTTATGAGATTTTACATTATCACTAAAAACAGGGAGGTTTTTTTATGTAGCTATTAGAAACTCTTTCAGGGAGAGACTTGGGAAAGTCCTTGCACTTCCTTAGTTGGGGTGCCTGTTTTTCATTGCCAGTCACCTGCAGAATAAAGCTCCAATCCTGATCTCCACTTGTAACCAGTTTGTCGTCGCTCCTTGTGTAGTACAGTCTCTCAGGCACACTATTGTCACACAGTTTTTTGTTGGTGTTTTGCTTGCTCGGTTTAACCAGCTTTTCTAACTTTACCTTGTCCACCTTAATCAGTTTAATCAGCCACGGTCGCCCCTGAGCCACGGTCGCCCCATGGCTGAGGGGGTTAGGAAGCATATCTGTAACCAGAAGGTTGCCGGTTTGATTCCCGGCCTCTCTGTCCTGGTCGTTGTGTCCTTGGGCAAGACACTTTACCCTACCGCCTACTGGTGTTGGCCAGAGGGGCCGATGGCGCGATATGGCAGCCTCGCTTCTGTCAGTCTGCCCCAGGGCAGCTGTGGCTACAACCGTAGCTTGCCTCCACCAGTGTGTGAATGCGAGAGTGAATGAATAGTGGCATTGTAAAGCGCTTTGGGTGCCTTGAAAAGCGCTATATAAATCCAATCCATTATTATTATTATTATTATTAATCACAGTTTACTCCAGTGTCAGTGATCCATCCCGTCTCAGCCCCCTATGCAAGTCTCATGGACTGCTGAAAACCCCTTGTTTTTGAGCTTAGTTGAAATGTGCACTTAGCTTTGATTTGAAGAATCTCTTGGAGCTGTGGATTCCAGCACAATTCACCAGTGATTACTTCTTCTTTTTTTAAGTTTTGGTTTTAAGAAACTTTTTCTATGTATGTCACTTTGTTGTCCTTCTGGCAAACATCAACAAAATGTTTAAGTTTCATCAGATGTTTTTTCTCATGTTTTTTCTCTATAATATACATGTAATCCATTATTTCTATTCCTTTTCAAAGCCTGCCAACAACATGTGCTCATGAGCATATAATTTTAAGGAAATTTCACTGAACATGGAAAATTTGGTCGTAACAAACAGATTTATTCCCACCAGCTGTGGCGATGTTTGCTGTATAAAAAGTGACGCCTCTCTGTGTGCCACCAGTTTTATTTTTATCCTGCTGATACCTCATGCCTAGGTTCTCTGCAGGGGTTGAAGTAGAATTTGGCAGGTGGGGGAACCCTTTAAAGATCTGGTGAAGCCGTGCAGCGCGGGGAAAAGAATCACTTAGAAATGAGTCACATAATAATTTGCACTGGGAGCTCCAGTAGATTTTCCTTTGACAATGAGCTGCAATCAGCTGACCTGTGGTGCTGCTGCTGGGTTTAAGAGTCACTAATCTTTGTGGAAACAAATGAATTGGACAAGATAGAAGTAGATGTCATATGAGCCATAACAACAGCTTTTTAACACCTAACCAATATAAAGCCACCCGGGGGAGAACAACCAGAATTTGGCTAATGAAAATAAGTAGCACGATTAACCTAAATTTAATTCAGAAATTAGTGTAATTCGATTACTTTTTTCAAATAACGAGTAAAGTAAGGGATTACTATTGCAAAAACGGTAATTAGATTACCGTTACTTTCCCGTAGGAACGCTGCGTTACTGCGTTACTAAGACCGTGATTTTTTGCGAGAATGTCTCATGACAGTGACGTAAGCGAGTGCGACGTTCGTGACAACAGCTGTGTGCAGATCAACAATGGATAATATATCGAGTACAGGAGAGAGTATGAGCGTGCAGCTTTTAAAGTGTGGAAGTACTGACCTTACTTTGAGTTTGATTCCATAAAAAGTGACAAAAACATTAGTGTCCGTTGTGCGTGGGAAGAAAACTTCTTTTTACAGCGAAAAAACCCCCTAAACTTCCAAGCAAGCACCGAGTGCGCTACGACGTAATGGGAAACTCACAGAGAATCTCGCGGATTCTTCAACTGTGGCACACCTGCACCAGGGTAAACCTCCGCCTACCCCACTCCTGCTTTACAGGTGAAAATAGAGCAACAGGACCGCTAGTCTTTGATTTTATTTATTTTCTGCTGTGTTTCACTTGCATCTATTTAAAAGACTGAGTGTAAACACAAAAAAATATTTTATTTTATGTGCTGGAATGTGCAGGTTTAAATATTAAACAAATTTCTTCCAGTCAGAGAATGTTGCATGTAATTAAATTTTTGCTTGATGCATAAAGTTAAAAGATTAAAACTGATAAAACAAGTTAAAAAAAGAGATTTTTCCATTTGATTACATTTTGTATGATGGATTATGCGGAAAAAGTAGAATTGGGCTGAAAGATCTTTCGCTTTATCACCTATTCAGGTTGTAAATCGTGTTTTTAAAAAGTAACTAAGTAACTAAGTAATTAATTACTTTTGAAAATAAGTAATCAGTAAAGTAACAGGATTACTTTTTTGGGGAAGTAATCAGTAATTAGTTACTGATTACATTTTTCAAG
This sequence comes from Pundamilia nyererei, assembly GCF_000239375.1. Taxonomy (NCBI): domain Eukaryota; kingdom Metazoa; phylum Chordata; class Actinopteri; order Cichliformes; family Cichlidae; genus Pundamilia; species Pundamilia nyererei. The sequence continues at coordinate 1,614,971 of NW_005187503.1, read as the reverse complement.
TAACTTGACCAACACTGGTGCAGAGTTAGAGTGCAGTACCAGTCCATTTGCTATTTTAACAAACAGATGAATGCTGCCTTTGACCTAACCTGACTACATACAACACACCATGCAAGTACTGCAAACAACCCAGGTTAGCCTGCACTAAACTCTACTAAACTAATCAGTAATTATTCATTTATTTGTTTATTTGTGATTTGTAGTATTTTGTTGTAGTTTTATCCATACAAAAACATTTAAATAAGGTCTGCAACACATGTTTAGATCCGTTGTCTAATTTTGTTTAGCCATTTGAAGTGTTAGACCAAAAATCAAAGAAGCTGTTGGCTAGATGTTGAATTAATGTGACCTTAGCTTTATTGATGACTGCATTAATGAATGCATGTCAGGAAGGAGAAGGAAACATAAATTCACTTGATATTAAATATTAAACTGCCTGTCGGTTTTTATAACTCATTATTTGAAGGTGCTGGAGTGGCGGATCAATATGTGGCCTAAAGCCTTGAAGGTTCAAATGCACCGCACCTTAAGAAAACATCAGTAACTAGAAGTGGTCAGTGGTCTGGTTAGTCTAGGTTAAGGTAAAAGAGCAGTAGTAGTAGTAGCAGCCACGTCATTGTGCCACTAATGACATTTCATGAAGAGAAAGCTGCGCTAATGACAGATTTATCTTGAAGGCTAATAAACAAGTCGTCCAGCTTGTAGGTGACATTTCAACTCCCAAATAATTCATCTTTTTTGTTGTTTTCTTGTTTGTTGTGTCAGAGCAGGATGCATCATTGCTACAAATCTGTCTGTGAATACGGTCACGTAGATTATGTAAATAATGTCACTGTGATGTGGAACTGGAGGGTAGCTGAGACTGAGGGTTTTGTTATTCAAATGTCAAAGATCTTTTTGACTCTGTCTCACACCCACGTGTAGCAAAAGCTGACGGTCTGATTAAATCCACCTCTGATGATGAGGTTGTTGCTAAGGATGACTAATCAGCTGATAAATAAGCAGATGTTTTGACCTTAGTGATGTAGTGTAATGCGAAGGTTTCTTGTCCTGCGTTTCAGAAGTTAGTGGCACTGTACAATGTTCTGTTTGTTTATGAGGACATACACGTTTCATCTTGTGATGCTCTATGTACTCCCCCCCCTCCCCCCAATTCCATGAAATATTCATTTGCTAAATCACACCAAGGATTTTTAGACCAGGAGGTGTAAAAAAGATGTGAAGATTTTCACATGTGATCCATTTGAACTTTTACAGATGGGGGGGTGTAGAGTACAGCCTGGGAACTGCAAAGAGTTACTCACTGGGAGCAGATTGGGTCAGAGGGTAGCGTGTTTTTATGTGTGCATGTGTACGTGATGATCTGCACACATGCATGTTCACACATTAAAGTTTTTCAGCCGAAAATCTCACTTTCTCTCCCACACGCCATCATAATGTCACACACCAGAAACCATATTTTACCCCCTAACATGCAGGGTTGTACTGTATCACTCTCTCTCTCACACACACACATTGGTATTCTGAGTTTTCTCCAAATTATACTGTCCCACTTACACCACTCCATCTCCTTGTGAACACTGTCCTTCACACTACCACCATCTCACAGAGACATATGTCAGTGACACATGTGCCTGTGAGTGAGAGTGGATGTTCTTAAAGATGGAAATGGTACTCTGACATAACAAATCTTAACTCTGGTGCCACTGAAGCTGTCTTTACATAATCTGATCATGCACACGACCACATGTCGTGGTGTCAGGTCTCATAATGGAAAAAGTTCGAGCTCCTCGAAGCCTAACATGATAAAGAGGTCAGTGTTGTTGTTTTAGGCTAAACAGCCATATTTGAAATGGGACAATTTGGCACAGCTCAGAAATTTGACTTGTATTAGTGAATGTCGGAGGCACATGTTTGTGTGAATTAAGACAATACCTGAAGAAAACAATTTTTGTTAAAGACGAGATAGATTTTAGTGCTAAATTCAATAAACAGACAATAATCAAAGGATGCCTAATACAAAAATCTCACTAGGAAACTTACTATGAGCAATGGCAGATAATCTAACAAAGGCTGTGAGGAACACCGGGACTATTTATACACATAAGGCAATAAAGCAAATCAGAGGGAAACGGACCAAGTAACAGAAGTAACTAATTAAACACCGAAGCAAGACACCAACCAACACAGAAATTTGATACAGAGTAATATTTGGATGGGGGATTACCCAAAACACAAGGAAGTTTACATAAAAAACAAACTAATAAAGAGAGATTAAGGATTAAGGATCCTTGAAGACTAAACTGAGAGCACATAGTCAAAAAATTACTAATAACAAGGAAGATGATGATACAAAACTTAAAAGGAACTAAAAACCCTGAGATGATTTTTAAATTATGTGGAATTAAACAGAAACTAGGAACAAGACTAAAATGACTGAGTCTGTGGCACAAAGAAACACAATAACATAATCCTTTAACCATAAGAGTCTTACTTATAATTACAAAAGTAAAGCAAAACCCAACTGACAGCTGAACCTGAAAAAGCTTTAAACTAAGGGCGCCAAACAACAAAATCCACAGACCACGACAGTAAGAGATGTGTGACTGCAAAGGCAAGCCAGAACAGTCAGTAAGAAGCACTAAATATAAACATAATTTTGTTTGTTTACAAGAACACCCTACGGGGTGAAAGATTGGGAGTTCACCGAATGAAGCCTTTAAAATTCTTAATCATTTACAGGAAAAACTGCTGGTAATGCCTTAGCTTCGGGGTGCATTCACAATCAAGCCACACCGGCTTTTAAGTAATCCCTGTAAAATTTACAGAGATTTGCTTCAACTGCAGTGACGCTGCAGTTGTTTGTTCGGTTGTGTAGTTTTTTTAAAAAGTTAGCAATTAAATGAATTATCTTGTGCAACCATTAACATTTTCTTCTTCATGTATTCAGGTTAAATCCGTGTTTTCAAACAATTCCCTGAAAAATCAATTACTACCTCCCACCCAACGCCCTCAGAATAAGCTGATTTTGTTGTTTATACACTAACAGTACTTATATTTTATATTTTTAACTTCATACTAAGACTATTTTTGAAGTTACAAACCCTCAAAGTGCAAAGGGTTGTTGCACTTTATAATTTGTGGCATTTTGATTCCAGTATTATTGAGACTATATTGATTCATAAGCACAGAACGTTTGACCCGAGTGTGCCCGAGCAGATAAGGACACTGAACACAAGAGTCACAGCAAGTGGATGCCCTCTGCAAAAGATTAGTGAAATGGGTAAAGAGGCATTTCACCTTAAGGCAGCAAAATATGAAGAGCTCATCCATTGATCCTGAGACCATCTGTGATCCAGGCCCTTCTGTGTGCTCACATTATGAGGATTTATAAAAAAGTTTTTGAAGACCTAAAGATGTTTGATGAATGGAGTGTCTTCAAACTATGATATAATAGAACATTTCACACGTTTAAAGTAACTTACCCAACACTGGACATGTCAGATGTTATACGTTTTTTTTGTGTGTTTTTTTTGAGCTGCCATCTATCCACATACTGACATGACTCTTAAAAGTTTACCCAAAATGTACTTTTTCAGGTTTTCTCAACTTTTATCTATTTCTCTACTTCAAAGATTTCAGATTAAACTGGTGCAGCTATGGTGACGATACTGATGCAGAAAGTTGCTTAAGGAGAGAAATTGTGATAAACAAAAACAAGATTTTGGATTGCAATTTAGTTGCAGTTTCTAACTAATGAATAATCTAATGAACTTTTTTATATAGCTGATTTTATATGGGATTGCGTGATCTCTTCCATGTAATGTGAAGGGATAGTAGAATTTGTGTGGCGCTCACAAGATTAAGATTTGCAGTAGAAGGAGCATAATTAACGGCTTATAACAGAGGTCCACACACCACATTTAATGCTTTTCTGATAAACATGCACTTATTATTTATAAAGGTACAGGAGAACTTGGCAGCAATTACTAAAGTTATTAGGAAAAAATGAGAAACAGGTTTCTTTTGATTGCCTTACAATTAATATCTGTGAATAAATATGCCTTAAAAACTACCCCGAGGACAGATTGTACTCTAATAGGCTGCACATCATCTCTAACTATCATCTTCAAAATTGCAGCATCACATGGAGGGTTTTCAGATCCAGATGGCTTTAGGAGAGGTAATCTCCCTATCAGCTCCCCGACTGTACTGACAAACACGCCAAAGAGCATGTCTGGATCCACCGCCAATTCTCTGTTGACACAAGTGGCCTTAACCTCACCAGAACACTCAATCCTGCACAGAAGTTCAAAACTCTGCACAAGCCGTCAGTTTAAACAAATATTTTGCTTCTTTTGCAGTTTTGCTTGCTCATGAAATGAGAACATGGAGCACACGTTTAAGTAAGACTTAGTTTAAAAGTTGCACTGTAGTAAGTGTTTTGGCTGCTGCATTGCTAGCATTTCATAGTGTCTGATACATCCAGTTCCTTCCTATGTTATTTTAGAAACCATGACAATGGAAAAATCTACCATGTCCTACTTACTAAGTGATTCATGCATATTTATGCATATTTATGAAGGAGTAATCCCATTAAACATGGCGGTATGTCTCCACTGAGGACTATTTTGAATGCATCAACATTAAAAGCCACTTTTCAAAATATGCAACCTTTATGCCTTCTCTGAGTGAATACAAGCAAAGGTTTCAGGCTTGAAAATGACACTTAGCGCACTCATCACACAGAATGTTAATGGAGCAGATTACAAAACAATAGTGTGTTATTGATGGATGATGAGTTAGTTCTCAGTTACATGTCCAGAGACAATGACTACAACTCAATCCTTTTAAAGGCCTCACCTTTGATTTACTGGGGAAACCAGTATTAGTAGTTTCTTTATGACAGTCTTCCATGTCAGTCAGAAGTAACAGAAAAATGATAGAAAATTATTTGCTATATGGCAAATAAGTATGTTCTGCACCCCCATAGTTATATCTCATAATGGTTTGTCACACAGATTTTAGCTATTTGTTCAGTTTTGCAGCAACATCTGAATAACTTTGAGAAACAAAAAGACTTGCCTGACAATCAACAGCTTATTACCAAAAGTTTGAGTGGAAAGAAAGTTTGTGGACCTTTTTAAACGTATAAAGAGGATTATATTCACATAAAGGGGGTATGGGGAAAGGTGTGCATCAGATACTGGGCTAACAAACCAAGATCTTATATGGTGTTGCGATGGATGGATAGAAGGATATGACTAGTGTCTCCATTAAATAATAGCACTCTCACTGCACTCTTAATCGTCACTACGATGCACAATTATTTTAGACTGATCAGATTTAACAGAACATCAATGTTGAGTTTAATATAATCAGTTATGAAGAAAATCAAATGCTGATGAGCAAATCACAGATAAATGATTTATTATGCTTTGCAAATATTTTATTGGAAGTTTATAAACAATATATTTTATTAATCATAAATAGTTGAGTGTAATATCCATGATACTGATAAAGACACAGCTATACAAATGTTATTGAAGAAAATCATCTTTATGGCCCCGTTTGTCATTCCCATTGGACTTGTATTCGTCAGACTGATGCACTTGTTATGACGCACATGAGCTCCATAGAGCACCAGGAGGTAGGCGCAGACTGATGGTTCCCAGGATGGAAGTTGTAGTCTGAAATTTAAATTTAACACAAGCTTTTTCCCAGTTACCAACTCAGACAAAGTGCGAATGTGTTGAAATTTAAGGACGATGACGTAAAATGTGGGCTACAATATTATGTGCTGTTCCTGGCTGAGGCCAATATCCTCTTGGCTGGTAATCGAAAGAGACACTAAATAGTAAACAGGATGGTTTATGAGGGTGGCAGATGAAGCAAAAATTACATACTGAGCTTGCTGTCAAATATATCAATTTTTACCAGTCTCTTAACTGGAACAGTGGGAGTGGGAGAAACTTCAATGACAGACTTTACAGAAAATTGTGGTAAATTTACATTGTAGACTTTAAGCATGAATCAGAAAACCAGTTGAAGTGGTTATGATGTGGCCTTTTAGTGTTCATGCAGACATCAATATCAAGAATATCAATGAGTGAATGGCTATTATTAATTACTTTGAAAAACATGTTGAAAAACTTTGGGAAGCATTACTATGGGAATCCAACGCTGTAGAGCACCTACAGTCAAGTTTTCATAAATGTCAACCAAACCAGTGCAATCAAAACACAAATTCACACCAACAGCTTTTCATTTGAGAATTTGAGCTCATTGCAGCTTTTATGTACTCAGCTTGTTGTTTAACTGTCTTTAATTTAGGAAACCTCTGTTCAAACTCATTAACTGCAAATTGTATAAAGCATGCAGTGCTTTATTTGTCTTCTTCTTAAGAGAATAGGCCTCCAGGCAGCTATCACTGGCTATTGTTAGCATCTCATTTGGATGAAGAGGCAAAAGTGTGCCAGCTAATGTGACAATCTTTCTTTTTTATGAATGAAAAATTTCCAATTTTTGCTAAAAAAGCAAAAAAAAGAAGAAGAAGAAGAAAAGAAAAGCAGATGTAAGAAATTCAAATGTTGCTTTCCTCACACTATGGTATCAAATGTGAAACTCAGTATATCTCAGCATGTCTTTAAAACATATGAGGAAACTGGAAAAGTGGAGGACAAAATAAGCGGCAGGCCTAAAAACTTGTGGCATCTGCGGCAGATAACTAGCATTTAGCTAGTTATGTTTTTAAGAAATAGGGAACAGCAAAGACCTGATACAGAACCTGAAAAATCCATCTGGCCCTGTTGCCTCAGTAGAAGATTGGCTGTCCCTTCCATTCTTAATGGAGAGAATGTCATCCATCCATCCATGCTGTTGGGGGTCGTGCCAAAATGGATCTAGTTATGCAGGAAAGCATCATCTGATTTTCATACACCATGCAATACCATCTGGAAAAGTTCCGGTAGCAATGGCTTCATTTTTCATGGATAGAGAAAACACACAATGTTCTTCCCAGAGCCCAGACCTCAACATTATTGAAGCAGTGTAGGATCATCTTTACAGAGAACAGAACAACCAGCCAACATCCAACAAAGAGTTTTGAGTATCCTTCAAGGAGCCTGGAGAAGTATTCCTGAAGAGTGCTTAAATAAATGACAAGAACTGAGTTGCCCACCCCTGCCTACGAGAGTTCAGGGTGTGATGAAGAATAGAAATGGGCATGCAAACTTTATTGTTGCCGTAAATACTGTATTTTTTTAAATCTTTTACCTTTTTATTGAAGAAAAATAAGCACATCATGCAGTTTGCTTATTTACAGCTACCCTCTTAATACAACTCTATCTTGATGCTGAGTGATGAGGTTGGAACAAGTCAATAGTTTTAAATAACTAAAAAGTGTTGATGCATAGTGTATCTGATTTTTTTAATTTGAGGTACTGATGAACCTCTTCTCAGCTCTTCTCATTTGTTGAAGGTTAAGGTGCACATGAATACCAATGCCACCCTCATTTCTTTCACATGAACCAACAGACGGGAAATGGTTAGTTCAGTGGAAAACAAGTGGAAAAAAGAGAAATCAGCTCACCCTCTTTTATCTGAAGGTTATGAAACAATTCCAGATCTTAAAATTATTATTAAACAAACCAACAAATAAATCAATCAAATAAAAACTTATTAGGTGTGAGATTGTTTCTCCTGCCTTGGTTTTCAGAAGCCGTCCTGTAACTTGAAGTCACTGAAAGTAGCACAAAGAAATCTGCAGGCCCTTCAAGTGACCAGTAAACCCAAGTGAGGCACGTGGCTCTCACAGATTTTTTAGTTTATTACATCAGCTGGGTGCATGTCCTAATGGTAATGAGGTAATAGCACCCGACCTTCTTGATCAACCATTCACATTATCCTCTTTTGATCCCTGCACACAGAGCTGTGTGGTTGATCTTGCAGCCCTCCCCTTCAATCTTCTGCTCTGTGTACTTCACCCACATTGAGAGCACTGTGTGTTTCCCCCGCTTCTGACTCATCACATGGCCCAGTGTGTGAGTCGAGAGTATGCATATTAAACACGAGCAAAGACAAGGATCAGGAAAGTCTACACAGCTACCAAATCTTTGTTAATAGGTTTAGTGTCTTGGTGACCCTCGGGCAGCGATATCATAAATATATGAGAGGCTGAATTACACCAGGCTGGCGATGAATTGATAATGACAAAGACCAGCACAACAGAGTTGGACTGAAAACCAATTTCTGAAACATGGCTAAAAAGGAGAGCTCATATAAGAATTGAGAGGACAGGAAAGAGAGTGTTAGTCAGCCTGTTCCCTCTCTGCTACAATCATAATTAGGCAGGCAAATGGCATAATGAATATAAATTGCAGGAGAATATATTAAGGCAGACCGTCTATCCCACACACTGCCTATGCTAACCAGACTCTCGAGTAATAATGACAAGAAAACAAAGGTAGTGGTTCGGTGTTTTGTTTTGTCAGGCCAGTGAGTATGTGTAGGGTGTAGGAGGTGGACACTGAAGAGCCTCGTCTTTTTGATCCAGGTGTTATGCGAGTGCCTGAAATCATGGAGCTTTCAAACAAAGTCCTCCATTTTAATGCCATCTAATATGCTCACCTCTGCAGTCTGAATGTGTGGATGGATGACAATATGCTTAAACACAAATTTTGCACCATTTTTACTTTCACAGCATTTAGTGTTTGGTTCTATGCACTCCTTTTTATCCCCCTTACACATGCAGTGAAATATCAAGACTTCGCCTGATATTTGTGCTATACCTTGGCAAATAATGGAAAGTGCTTCTTGTTTTTTGTCTATTGCCCAACGCACTCAGCAGAAAATTACTTCTTAATATCCTTAATGAATCTGTGACCATGTTAGTGTCGTCTAAATGTCTAAAAACAAAAATGTAACTCAGTTTTCAGGTTCAACAAAAGCTGAAAATGATACGCTTCATAAGTAAAATTTATAGCTGAATTCTTGCATTGATTTACATTAGGCTGTACAGTACCAGCACAGTTTTCTGGAGCAATTATTTGATCATACGTAGTGGATGGCGAAACAAAGGTGCTACAGTTTTGCCAGTAAGGCCCTCAAGTTGTGCTCCCCTTGAGATCACCTCACAGTGTCCATTCCCTGCCTCCAGTTGGATTTCCTGTTGCTGAGGTCCAACCTTCTTGCCCAGTGGTTATTGCAGTTGTTTGTTTGATCTGAGTGCATTCCTTCAGCTAACTGTAGATCTGTTTATTTGACCTCTGACCTTCAGTGTCTCAGCTGACTGTTCATTCCTGTGGCTTGAAGCCTGAACTTTAACAGAATCGTCCCTAGAGAAGAAAACAAAAAAGAGAATATTAAGAAGTCAAGGATTAGGCGTATTAAGTAGACCTTGTTACTTTGAATATTATGTTTTAATACTTCATTAAAAATACTCGAGTCTGTGGTTCTACAGTTAAGAAGAAGACCCTGAACTGTGAGCATGTACAATTTTTGCCATCCAGTATCTACTTCTTCTCCACAGATCTAAGATTTTAAACTTAACCCTACTGTTCGGAGTTGTTACATTTTCCTCTACCACAGAGTGTGAAGGATAGTTTAGTCAGTAACACTGAATACAAAGTATTTGTAAATCACTCAAATCCTGCAGAAGAATAACTTGATATAGGTAATGAATAAATGGACTTCCTGCATGCAAAAGCCCTACATTGGGCTTATTGGCAGCAAGAATGCTACAATATATAAAATATTCAAATAATGTAAAGTGCCTGAGAAGAGCTTGTAAAAATTCTTGTAGATTTGGTGATAAAAATGTTACTGTGAGGGGGCAAAATGGTTGTTTTATATGTTTAAAAGAAATGCAGCTTGAAAACAGGACCTCTAGTTTTTACCTGTTTTTCAAATAAATAGAAGCCTTATTTATTATTTCATTATCTCAGTTAACCAACTTTTACTTTCAGTAGTTCCTTTTTAGATTTACTGCACTTTGCAGGTGATTTTTCAGCCCCGCCGGTACTGTACTCTGTACTGCCACTCAGCTTGTTTACTGCCTCATATACCGTTCTCTCTGAGAAATTCACATCTTCTTCTGCAGCCATCTGCTTTCTGTTCATTTCTACCAAACCATGACAGTCTGAGTAGGCTTCGTGATAAGCTTCGGTGATTAGCATAGGTTAAAAAGTAAACAGGCCTCATGTGTACACACTGGAAACTTGTGTTCTGCAGTGTGAGTGCATGTAGTTTTGCAATGATGTTTGACAGAAAACACTGAAACTGAGGTCAGGTGAATCAGACGTGCGGTTTAGAAGTCAACGGACTGTGACAGTTTGCAGTGTTGATGATCAAATTTGCAATCATCGACAGTTCAGAATGAGGGGGACCTGACCTGTGAGTTTAGGGTGTTATTCTGAGGGTGTTGAAGTGAGAAGGGTGAGTATACTGAACACACAGTAAGGCTCTAGTCACCAGGCAGAGTGTGAAGGTCTCGTGGGAGTGTCCAGATGTTACTGTGAGAGACTCAAGCCGCCTCCCTCTTGTGCTGACATTCAAAGCTCCAACAAGAACTACTCAAAGAAAAATAAAACGATATTTGCCTATTTGCATTTAAACAATGGAAAATAAAACTGTAGTGTGATAATAATCCCTCTTTAAATCCATTTGGATGAATCGTCTTGTTTTTTGTCTTTTCATCCATGTTTTATTTTCAATGATGTGGATGCTGTAACGCTCCATTGTGATGAAAAGAGAGTTGAGTGTAAAAGAGAAGTTGATTGCAGTCCCAATACATCCCTACCCTTGCCTATGATCACAAGCTCAAGGTAGTGGCTGAAAGAATGAGACAGCAGATACAAGTGGAAGAAATAATCATGGCTTGGATCAGCCTTGGAGATTGGGTGAGAAAATTTCAGTTCTTCAGGAGGGACTCATAGAGTTGCTACTCCTCCACGCCAAAAAGAGGTGTTCCGGGCATGTCCTATTAGAGAGAGGCCCCAGGGTGAACCCAGAAATTACATTTCTTGGCTGGCCTAGGAATGCCTCAATGTTTCCTTGGATTGGCTTCTCTGTTTTTATGATTGTCCTGAAAACAAATAAATAAGAGAATGAGTGGCTGGATGACTGGTCAGATCTATTTTTCCATTTTTCCTTTCATCTCTTGTTTCGTTAGGGATCCTTTGTGTTCCTGGTTTTTTTTTCCGTTTGTTTGTTTGTTTGTAATCATTTATTTTATTTGTCGATCTTCAACTTCATTTTGGCTTATTTCCTGCTCAGCAACCTACAGGTCATCCACATAATTTCAGGGTTAAGCCTGGGTTTTCTGTACTTGTGCTGTAGGTCAAACCTGCTTGGGAGCAGGTTATGTTTGAGATCGGAATAAACAAATTCACCAAATCAGTTCTCTAAAAAATAACGCTGCCATTCCTGGAATCCATGAGACCTCTGTGTATGGGTAGTAGGAAGGTCTAAAGTTCTCAGAAACAGACAAACACAAACAGACAGGGGAGAGGAGAGCAAAAAATGAGGAGAGACAGAAGATGATGGACTGAAGGACCATGACACTAATATATGATCCTAAAACAAAGCACCTGGACCCTATATCAGATTTATACATAATCTAAGCTTTGAGACTTGCTCTACTTGCTCTGAGATAATTAAAAACCACCAGGGCAGCAGCTGAAAAAAATAAAAATGTCTTTATAACATTAATCAAATGAAATACTCTAATATAATCCATCAGATTCTTTTCTGTCATAATAATACAGCTGTGGTAAGGATAAGTCTGCTAACTCACACAGTCTGCATATTTGATGGCTTTCTTTCCAGGTTTTAAATACACTGAATTATTATTATAGTGTATCCCTCTCAGTCTCATATATTCATACAACACTTTTACTACTAAACTACGACACAGAGCTTTACCTCTCACACACTCACTGCTGATTTCTGTGTGTTACTTTCAGATGGTTTGATCTTCCTCTGTAAAAATTAGCCCCTCTGCTCTTATCCTGATTATGATTGGTCATGTGAGTCCAGCACCACTTTTTTCATGCAAACACTCAGGAAACTCTGGGTTAAAATATTGAATTCAAAACCAGCTTAGCATGACTGCTTATTCTAATGGCCAATATTACGGTAAGCGATATTGGAAAGAGGCCCTGGGTATATTAGCACAGCTCTTGCTTGTGTCCTTAAAGCAGTGATTCTTGCACAAAAATTCATGCTTACACCTCTCAAATTTTATCAGTAATTTACTTGCTGGGACCACATTTTCATTAAGACTGGACAATGGCAGATGGAGAATCATAAATTCAGGCTGTGGTTTGGGGAAGGCCGGGCGGATCCTCGTGTACTAATAAGAATTGAATGAATTTTAAAAGGGGAGCGGGAGTGTGGCATCAAAATGAAATGTTTGATGAAAATCTCCATCACTTGCACCCCATAACTAACAATGTACTCCATATACAAAGTGAGCAAGCAGGGGATGGCAGGTTGAAAAGACAACGAAGTTGCCCGTCAGACAAGCAGAAAAATTGTGGTGATCAAAAATCACTGTTGAAGTGAAAAAAAATCTCCATAAGCTGCATTTTAATATCCCCTCTTTCTCCCTGCCATAGACCAGTTTTTAAATAAATTAAAAAAGAATCAGAAAAACTGTAACCACTTCCAGGAGTCACGTGAACTGGAAAGCAAATTGATGTATGTATGGACGGTATTTTCTTACATACCTCTGTGTACTTCACGTTATTTGTGAAAAAAGCAACTTTGGAAATCAGATTTTAACAGCTGACCTGAATTTTATGGAGTTATTTGCAGCTGAATATGACTGCAAGTATAAAATACCAGACCTACAGTTTTCACATCTGGTGATAAGTGCTCTAATCAGGGCACAGACAAGTCTGTTCCCGTCATATCCTGTTCCTGACATAAGATCATGACATGACTCAAGCTAAAAGGAAAGCTTTTCTTTGATTTACTTCGGAAAGTATTGCTGTGCGGCTCAGGGACTTGGTTGACGCCATTACAACGTAGGTACAAGGCGTTGCCATGGCAATAAAAGGGATTTCCTGTTCAGCACTAAGAGCACAGCACATATTACCAACTGAGCCCTCCACATCCTCCACAGGTGATCCCCCAAAAAATCTCGTCCCACGTTCTCGTGCAGAAAAAAAAAAGCATGATGTTATGCTACCAACGACAAACACTGTTTTTTCACGGGTGCATCACCTCGCCTCCCACTGCAGTCTGCTTGGAAGGCCAAAAGTACCCAATTTAATAATTAGTTGTTGGCTTTACTCATTTCTGATGAAAAACATTTTAGTGGTGCACCACTCCATTGTAAACACTCTCTGCAGTGACATCATTGCAATTGCAAAGACAAAAAGACGTGGTCCACTTAAAATGTAGAGAAAGTGGTACATGTAAACACATTTTACAAAATCAACAGCCAAGGCCAGTTGTGGAAAGTAAAGTATAAAGTGCTGTGTAAATGTTTTAATTCACCCCTCATTTTTTTTAGTTTTGCCAGGAAAATGGAAAATACATGGAGCAGTTTATTGAAAAATACACAAAAATGCATGAAAATGCAGTAATTAAGGCAAAAACAGAGTTTTTACAATTCAAGCAAGTGTTGAAAGTCTATATTTGGTATGACCGCCTTAATTCTTCAACACTTCCAACACATAGACCATTTCTGATGAAACTTCAGTAAGCGATCATCTGAAGGTTCAGATCTATCTCTCAGGCGCTGTGTCGTGTCTTTACAGGATTTTATTTTTTCGTATTTCTTAAGGACATCATATATGGTTTTATCTTCTGCAGCAAGCTACAATAGATTTTAATAACCAACCAGTAGATATGCTTCTACCAATTTAGACTTGCAAGACCTCCCATGTGATTGCAAAACTTTTCTGTGTTACTTTTACTTCTTAAAAGAATCGGAGAACTTGTTCCCCTCGTGTCCTCAAAGTAAGAAAAATAAGTGATCGTTCTGACAAGTCAATTAAGGTGTCAGTCAGCATGTTTCATATAATTTCAGGATTAAGAAACCGAGACCTTTCAAAACTCAAACCTATTATAATTGCAAGTACGTCATTATGAGAGCGGAACCTCTTTTCTGAGAACCACTTATTGTAATCATTACACTACCGTCATGAAGAGAAAGTAACAGGAAGTGAGTTATACAGCTGGATGACACAAATGTCAGGTCTTTGCTAGATTATGTCATTCACTCATTCCTGAGGCCTCTTTCTTTGCTGTCATGCGTTTCAGAATTTTCTGTGAATACTCTGATTGGAAATACAATGTTCGTATGCAAATCCTTAAATTATGAATGCAACATTCAGCATTCAAATCCATCTGTTGGTCCGTGTCACATTTGGTGCCCGGTTCTTACGATTATTATTCCTAACTGTGCGGTCCCAAATTTTCCCCTGCTGTCCTCATTTCGGTAGAATAACATTTGACTGAGAGCAAAAGACATCTTGTGACATTTGGCAGCATTACATAAACATGGTGAAAGACCAGGGAGGGGGCGTTGTGAAGTTTATCAAAGATGTTGACTTGCCTGTTGCCTGTTGAGATGTAGTTGTCAGCAGGATGTCTGGTGCCAGAACATCAGAGTTGCTGAAAACCAGACAGTGATACCAAATACGCTTGTCTGCAACCTCTAAGGCAAAAACAGACAATTTATGCTACAGGAGAAACTAATGACTTGTCAGAGGCTAGATGTGTTTTTGTGCCCGGTGTTCTCATTAAAGCCCTGCTCACTTTGCCTCAGCTTTTCTCTCTTTATCTCCCTTTTGTGCTTATCTCTCTTTATTCCCTCAATAAATCACCTCAGTGTCATAGTGCCTTGCAAATTAAACACACATTTAGGTGATTGCATGAGGGAGTCAGCTTCTTGGTTTGGGTTTTGTTACACACACACAAAAAGGGTGTTTCTCCTGCAGAAGACTGGCAACGTGTCCAGGGTAGTACCCAGCCTCCTGCCCTATCATAGCTGAAATGGATAAGTTTAGGAACTTAAAGTCAGGATGCTTTCAAAATGTTACGTGTAGTTTCAAAAAATTACATTTTACCAAGGGTAGCACTCATAATGAGGTAAAGGTGCACTGGGCAATGAAACTGATCTATTAAATGCCTTTAATGCATTTAATAGATCAGTGCCATCTCCATTAACTTTGTGATGATGCGCTGAGTCTGAATATCATAACAAGCATCACAAAACCACAACAAATAAAAAGAAAATTTATTATCCAAGCAGAAAGAGGTTGCTTTAATTTAGGTTAACCGAGAATTTTAACTTTATTTGCATGACATAAATTAAATACTTCGCCATGGTAACTTTTCCCTTTGTTTGGTGAAGATAAACATGGCTTCATGGCTGGATTGCATGGCTTCTTTTATTTAAAAGGGATTGTGACTACAGGGGTCCAACAAAGAATGGCCACACATCATACTGATGTCTTCGGAAATTTATTTTTCTCTCTCTCTTATTGTCTTCAGACACCGTGAAAACTGAAGAAACACAAAGTTTACAACATAAATGTATTTGATCTTATTAAAGTCTCTCATGTTAGTGTCCATAAACATTTGTGAGCAAGCAGAACAGAAAAAATGCAAATGAATGGATATTACTTTTTACCAATGTAGAACAGGTATGCAACATTATGTGAACAATATACATGAAACCATACCGTGTGCGCCTCTTGGACCACATACAGAATAACATTAATGTTGTGGCTGTAGCTGCATCTGTAGCTCTGTATCCATGGTAGCTCCACAATGCCATGCTTGTGCTCTCAGCCAAACTCTGGTCATGTGACCATTACAAACTCTACCTAATACAAACTTTACAGCGCTTTACATCTTTAACAAACCATTACTTTCTAACCACATATTTTAGTTTTTTAATTAATGCTACACTTTTATCATCTTATCCAATACATTTTTAATTCTTTCCAACAAATGCATGAACTAAATTAAGCATGAATCTATCACAGAAACATATGAAATAAACAACTTCATTTTAACTGTCTCAGGGACAGTGATTACTTCTCGAAAAGAAGCCAACACTGCAGTTTCCTTCTGCTGGTTTTAGCTCAGTGCTTTTGTTTACCTTTCTTAGCTTCAGCCACTATCTTCCATATCTTTATGGTATTGTTCATCATCTTTATCCCTCTGTAGTTGCTTAATCTGGTCAAAGAGTTCACTGCCCTCTCTCCTAGACATCTCCATACCCCTACTAGAATCTTGTTACCGCTGCCACCAGCCGTCTTTCCACTCTTCAGCCACTTTGTTGTTACTAATCCCACTCATTTCCCGATTCCCTAACTGCCTTCCATTCATTCTCCTTTCCCATTCATTTTTTTCAATCATCAGTTCCTCAGAGTAGTGCTTCTATCGTCTAAGCGCACTCTCTTTATTCATTACTACATTTCCATCTCGGTCCTTTATCACCCTTACCTGCTACACATCACTTCCAGCTCTGTCGCTGTCTAGCCATTGAATAGAAGTCCTTTTCACCCTTTTTAGTGTCAGGTCTCACTTCACTTCACTTTAAGCCTCTTCCTCTGGCTCTCTTTGCTGAACATGCAGCCTCCCAGTACTCCTGTACTTTCTCATTAGATCACCAATTCTCGTTATCGCCTTTCCTCTGTCCAGAGGATACCCCAAACACCTTCTTAGCAGTTCTTCTCACCACTTTTGCTGTACTTTTACCTAAAGCCTGCCTCAGCTTCTCCCTAAACCCTGGGCAACATTCTTCCTTCTTCAGCTTTCACCATTTAATCCTTGCTTCTGCCTTAACTCGCTTCCTCGTGTTGATTTACAAAGCCATTCTGCAGACTACCAACCCATTCTGACTAGCTACAGTCTTCCATGTCCCGTTTCTTTTAGCTTTGTTTGCAGCTTCTGCATAAGATACAGTCCACCTGTGTATAGCTTCCTCCATTCTGTCACCCTATGTTCCTCCCTCTTCTTGAAATATGCCATTTCTGTCCTTTTCAGAAAATCCAACCTGTGGTGCAGCTTACACATGATCACCTCCACACTCATGCTCTCGCTTCCCTAAACACACCTTTCTCCATTTCTCTTCCTGCGTCTTCAGCCAAGGGTAGCACAGTTTACACCAGCACCCTACTAGCCAACAGCACCGGAGGTTGTCGTTGTCAGACCTCAGTATGGAAATCACATTCTTGGTGATCTTGATGACACAATTTCCAGGTTTGAGGACAAGTGGGAGATGTACTTCCAGTTCACAAACTGACTTATATTAAAGGAACAAATACTACATCACAAAATAACTCACTAAAACAAACCACAAATAAACAAATTAGCATCTACATTTTCTGTCATCTGCCTCTCCAGCTGAAGCCCAGGACACTGTGTTGGGAAGATCAGTCACACCACCACTCTGCACCACAGATTTCCATCAGATGCTCAGGCTTTTAACAAAGACACCGTAATTTCCCGCACCTGTGCATGTGAATGGAGAACACCTTCCTACAGTGGTCATATTAAACTCCATCAATTGGACATTATTTACTGCAGGTCCTAGCTTTACCATGGCAACTTTGGAAGTGATTTTGCATAATCTCCACGTGTTAGCTGCGTATCACTTTACTAACTCCTGAGTGATACCTGCTGTTTTAAAGTAGTGCAGAGTGACTCTCTCCTACTGGGGCAGCTTTTACCAGATAATGTCCCAGCAGTTCTTTGCCATTTCTGTTAGGTTTTTGTTGTTTGGTGTCTATTTTTTGTTTTGTAGACTAGACATATTATTTTGTTTGCTCTGAATGGCTGCTGCCCATTGCACCAAAACGGAAGCTGCGCATATCCAGTGTTATTTTGACCGGACACTACAACCACAATTTTTTTTTTTAACTTAAATCTATTCAGAGCACTCAACATTACGAAGTTAGCTTTCCTGTTCCAGGAAGTACTCCTGCTGATTTACCTCGTCATCACGTTTTATTTTTACATTATTTTTGTCCTGGTTGGCTTAGCAACAGGATCATGAATAACATCCTTGCAGTTGTTTTAATGGACCCCAGTGATATTATTATGTTGCCTAGTGAGAGATTCATAAAAGGGCCAGCGAATCATTTTTGCTCACCAGATGGGGACTCTTAAGAGTCTCAACTTTTCAATTGATAAACCTTTTGTGTTTACCAGCTCTGTGAATGGGAAAACCTTTGGTTAAAGAGCATTGATGGGCCTCCCTTTTAAATCCATTACCTCTGTTTACGTAAAATCTAAATTTAAATGCATCATTTTATTATAATGAGCAAAAATATTCTAAAAGTTGCTCGGTGCTGTCGTCTGCCTGATGGGGCAATGGATAAATGGTGCTAAGGCATACGGTGACCTACTGTAAGCTATTCTGAGTGTATGAGGCCAGCCATTTGTGCTCTGAGGTTACAGGCTGCATCGAAAAAAGTTAAATTGACATCCATTCGTATTGTTCCACTTTTCCAGTTCAGGGTGACAGGAGCTGTCATGGGGTGCAAGAGAGGGTGCACAGTCACAGTCTGTCTCAGGGCTAACACAGAGACAGACTACTGTTCATGCCCGTATTTGCAGCTACAACCAGTTTAGAATCACATAAGGAGGAAGGCAAATAATGCAAACTCAACCCAGAGAGGCCTCAGGCGACCAGGATTCAAATTCATTACCCTCTCACTGTGAGGCAGCAGTGCTAATCAGTGCACTGTGCTTCCTTGCTTCTCTCTGTAAACATTTTAGTTTTATAGTCCATTTCTTAACTATTGTTTTAGAGATTCTGCACAGCAAACTGATGTTTCCATCAGGAGGGTTTTTATTTTCAAACATACGAGCATGGATTACTTCCAAAGTAAAATAAAAGCATAAAAGATGTGAATGAGAGCCTTTTAGGCTTTCAGACACCGTTTTGAATAAAATTCTTATTGGTCCCTTCTTTCATGGTTATTGTAGGAACCTCATGATTCACACATGCTCCTCTTCGGAAAAATATGAGTCTTTCCTTTTCTGCCTTCTGGCTTTTTCCCACAACAAGCTGCTGTAGCAATCAGTTATTCAAACAGCAAACTTGCCAGTTCTTTTAAATCCTGGCATAAACAAAATCAGAAATTTGATATGGCAATATCCGCTTTAAAAAAAAAAATCTATAAAGTATTAGATATGGCAGCAACCTTTAACATTTAAATGTTCCAAACTGAACTTTGGTAACAGACATCAGAGGACTGCAAATGGGGTTATCACGAATGAGTCACCAGGAAGCTTCTATTCTGCCGTTGGCTGTAATGGCCAATAGCTGTGGGGATAGCGCTATGAGGTCATTAAGGAAGATGACATCACTGGGCAAACCCATGAGACTGCAGCAGGTTGTCTTGCTCTCCCTCAGTCTGTCTCAGATTCAGGCGGTGCCACACTACTGGCCATATGAGAAATTAATCACCAGGTGACCCACACCCTTACATCAAACAACCCTCCCTCTGTTTCGTTTGTTAGCATGTAATAAAAAAAAATCAAGAAAAATAATGTATTTTTAAAACAAGACACTGTAATATCTGCTTGCGCTTCCTGAGCTCCCAGTTTAAGCCAGCTGACCCCATCACCTGCTTTCTTTCCTCCTCTCCTCCGCCTACCATTCACTTCAACCTGGTAAGCCCTGCATGCTTGCAATACAGAGTGGGTAACACATGAAGGAAGCCCACACATGAGCCCAGATATAGCTAGCACACGTCTATGACGAATCCCACAACAAGACTAAGGACACCTCATGATAAATGCATGAATGGAGGAGGGTGAGAGGGAAAAAAAAAAGATGTATCACCCTGGAATTGATAAGAAAATGTGTGAGCCGGATATTTCTTTGTATGGTTAGAGCTCCTACACACAATCTGCTTTTTAAAAAAAATACACTGAATGACTCGCATTTGTCTGATTGTGGGGAGGGATTCCTGTGACTATTTTGAGATTGTGGTTCAGATTAATCACTAAGTGCCGTGCATGAAGTTTGAAGAAATATACAAGCTGGAGAATGTCATGTAAATGAACTGCCGACCTACAGTAAGTAGGACAACATGAAGGAAATGTTAATGGTACATTTGGCTGTTTGTAATGACAAAAAGATTTTCCCTTTGAGAATAAAAATAAGCTGAGGAGGGGGAGTGGAGGATTGCCTTAAGCTATTTTTATTTACTTATCATATACATGTGATAGCTACAGATAATGTAGCAGTGACAATTTACATTACCTACACAAGGAAGAGCCGTTGACATACATCCAAATCAACAACTGACTTTTACTATTAATGGAACCAATTTGAACCAGTACCAATTTTAAAAAGCCATGAATATGAACAATAGGTTTTTTATTGGAACGCTTAAATGCCAAGCTAAAACAGCTGGTGCCAGACATCAGTGACCAACCTTAGCAATTAAAATAGACAGAGTGCTTATTGCAGGGAGTATTTAAAAATAATTAAATAAAGGCACATCAACCTACACTCTTCTTCTTCTTGTTGTCCTTTAGTACGCTGCTGTAGGTGCCGCAGGTTCTCTGGCTTGACCAACGATTATCTTCCACACTTTTCGATCTAAACTCCGCCAAGGACGGTCCCAAGCCCGGCTTTAAAAGGAGGAGGGTGGTCGCCCTGCCGAGGCGACCAGAACCGATTAATCGGGGAAACTTGGCTCGAAACCAATGGAATCTCATCAACCTACACTGCAGCACAAAAGGGACAAAATCTGTCAAGTTTCAAGTCACTACCAGAATTCAGGTCCACCACATTAGACAAAAAGGAACGATGAGAAAACCAAAGCCTGGGACAAAGGAAAAAACAAGGTTAGGCCACTCTAACCTTGTCTGAAATTATGATTCTCCGCGTAATTACTAAAAACAAATTTAGAAAAGATAGAATCTTATTCTTACAGAAAAGACTAATTAAAACCATTTTAAATATCACACGGCAGATGTGCAGCCTTAGAGCGACGTGGGTAAAGGTGCAGTTCGGCCTGGAAATCTAAAAATTTAAATATATTTAATGATTAAAGAAACAGAGGGTAGCTTGGAGGGATTATCCCTGCTACTTTACAAATCTCCATTAAAATACCTGTCTCAGCATTAGGTAACACCAGAAGAAGAGACTGTGTCTGAGCTTCTGACAGGAATGAAAAATGGGTCCTTCTCGTAAAAGTTAAGCACAGTTCTCAATACCAAGCTCTACAAAGATCCAAAAGGAACTTTTTTTTCCCCCTGTTGCCCATCTCTTCAGTGGAAGACTACAAAATCCAACTTACTCTATTGAATTCTTTATTGTTCATTTCCAGATTTTCATGCTGCATTTGATACAGTCAGATCCACTGTGAGTAATTTGCCAATCAAGGATGGATCAGATGTTAATTTGGCCAGCACAAACGAATCTGAGCTCCAAACACTCATTACCGGAATGACACATCGTGTTCTCATAATGCCACAGTCTGCAGTTTACAGATGGGAAAAGTAATTGTGAAATGTTGTAAAGCTCTGAAACTCAAACTACAGATACAGCTGTGGAGCAGCTTTGTAAAGGGAGAAAAGTGGCCTAAGATGAATGCTTAGTTCTTCAGAAAAGATTTTTCAGCAGATTACAAAACCTTTTAAAAATTCATTTGAGTTGGAGTTGATAACCAATAGATACAAAAAAAGGATACAAAACAAATGAATGCTATATCCATATTCTTTAATGGAGAGAAATGTGGGGTTTCTGTCTATAACAACAGAATAATGAAGTTGGAGAACACATTTATGTGGATGGAATATTACTAAGGCACATACTGAAGTGTTTCATGACATTTATCAAAACTGAAGGGGAAAAAAGTCCCCATGAGACTGAATTTTACTCCTTTGATTAAATTTGAGCAGGTCTGATCGTACGGTGGCAGCTTTATTATCTCTAAATCAGAACTGGAGTCACCATTAAATTGAGTCTAGGTTTCAGGAGATGTGAATGACTCAGGCACCGGTCAATACTGTAATATCATGTGTGCTGCTGCAGCATCTGACCTCCTCATTAGCTCTTGTTACAACAGACTACTCTGTTGATTGAACAGATCGCATCACAGCACAATGTTAGCAACATACGTCACATATTATTAAGGCTTAGTGGTTGGTTTGGTGAAGCGCTGATGGCAACTATGGAAAAATACAAAAGCTGCGGAAGGAAGCAATCACCAGCAATGCTGTAAGCAGAATTGTCACCATGTGCACCATAAATTGTTTGTTTATCTGAAGAATGGCTCCTAAGATCAGGGCGCAGTATCTTATTTTTGATTTATTGCATACCTTCAAGCAGAAAAATCATCAGAACTTCTCACTAAAAAAATCAATCACTAAGCTCTTTTAAGAACAAATTATTGTCAAAAATCAGCTTCCAAAAGCAACGAGGATCGTGATCCGCATTCGGAAATAAACAAGGCCATTACCAAAGCTGTGTGGGGGCATTACAAACAAGTAGAAGTCACGAGTCTGGGTTAGAGTATGTACCTGGTCTTCATGTCATTAGAGGTTTTGATTTCAGCGCTATGATCTGTAATTCGAATACACAATAGCAAAATCATTACAAGTAATCTCGGTGCAAAGCAAAGGCAGCCGCCCGCGCAAAAGTCCTAAATCTGCTGCTTTATACATCTTATCTCCAGCATAAATAGCTGTAATTATTTGGAATCATTTGTCCTGAGGTTATTCGGCATAACAATTGGCTTGTTCTTTTAAAAACTCACAGAAAAAAAGGTCTAATTTCAGGCACAGTTTTGTAAGATGTTACATATTTGAAACAGGTTTATTTTTCAAGCACACAAACTAAACCGTTGTGCATTATTTCAGAAAGCTTCTCGACTTTTTTTAATCCTTCCAACTGTAACTGGTAGGGCTCCATCATAAGTGATAGCCTGTTTTTTAGAAGGACAGTTAGGGAAACATTCACATTTCAATTATGATATTGGAAAGAGAGGGCTTTGGTGAGTGTGAGACGGAGCAATACAAGACCAAGAAAATGAGAGTACCCAGCTGTGGAAGAAGCCACCAGGATTAGCTAGATTATACTGCTAAGCTGCTTCCAACTGGTTCTTTTCCCAGCAAAAACAACTGAATCAAAGCAAAGTCTCTGCTGCGATGCCCTTTGAGTCTCCGCTCCGGTATGTGTTTGAGTTTACTTTGTACTCTGTGTGTGTGGTTGGTTGCATAAGTGGGTGTAGGTGAATCGTGTAAATACAAATGTAGTTATGGAGGTGTGCAAAGGTGTGGGTGTGCAGGTGGGTACATTTGCATGCACCAACTGTCTTTTCCTTTAAGAACAAAAGCAAAAGATATATAGGGGTGGTGCACTTAAATTATAACAAGTGGGGTTTTGGCTTCTTTGGCAAACTGATTTTAAAGATAGTAAAAGAGATAAAGTGCACTAACCTCACAACTCTGTAGTATTTATGAAGCAGGAGCCAGCGGCTTGTCAGCTTACTTTAAAGAATTACAAAAAGGCCTAAAGAGATCTAAAAGCATCTGGAAAGAAATAATAAAATTCATCTTTTTTTAGGCATTATGTAGCAGAGTATCTCATATGGTCACAGAGATCAGAATTGTTTGTGTTTATAGTCTACAGGGAGTGCAGAATTATTAGGCAAGTTGTATTTTTGAGGAATAATTTTATTATTGAACAACAACCATGTTCTCAATGAACCCAAAAAAGTCATTA
>NW_005187503.1:1568136-1589843 GCF_000239375.1 Pundamilia nyererei | reverse complement strand
GGAAGGTAGTGGCTAAAAATTGCTCTCTATCAGTCTTTATAGTAGTTTGCTAAACGATCAGAGGCTTGAGCTTCACTTTACTTCACAGACCTGAGTCTAATACTAATGTTTTAACTCTAAGCATGAGTGCCATTTTGCAACAAAGTGTCCAACTGATCCTTTAATTTGTCAGTTTTACTCCCGTATGCATTGAGCATAATTTTTAAATCATGTGTCAGGAAATGGGTTTTTTTCTTTTTCATTAGACATTTTAGCAAAACTTCCATCATGTCAGTGAAAGTTTCGCATCATTTTCCTGCCCAATGGGCAAAGCAGTGAGTGGTAAATGGAGACAAGCTCATGTCCGTATGTTTCGTCATTCCCTCTCCTGATACGTGATGAATACAAATAACATGACGGTAAACCAAATGAAAATCAGTAGGTGGCTCCCAGTGGCATCCTGTCTGCTCAGATGAGTCCATATTGTAGCCACTCATAGTGACCGTGTGGGTGGGAGACCCTGCTATTGTGTGCCAAACCCACTGATGATTCAAACCTCATGCCACTTTCTGCAGATAGAAGGAAGACTAAGTTGAGTCCTGTGCCTCGTATCGGGGACCTACCAGTCGTCAGCAGCCTGTTCTGGGCGTTTGGCCCAGTTATCAGTCATAAACCACATGTAATGAATGATGGGTGCCGTGCAATGTGTCATACAAGTGGTTTTCTGGCTGAGATGGACAGTGACAGTTAGGCCCAAGCCCTGGGCAGTGTGGGAAGAGGTGTAAACGAAATCATCATTAACTCCCCGCTGTGGTGTTTCATCAGCACACAGACTCTTGAGGCAGACATCGTCGTCACTGGTTTTGTGAAACACACGTCTCAGCATGGGCATGCTGTTATTTTAGGCAGTGATGGGATATTCCATTTACATACTGCACAAACAAAAACAAGAGCAAAGGGGAGAGAAGTAAACAGGTAGGACATTAACACAAATAGGGTAGTGAGACAGTTCTGGGAACTTACTTTGATGGATTTGAAAACTATAGTTTACAGTTCATACTACTGAATCAGGTTATAAACATAGATTATTGACTTGGAACATTTTTGTAAAGATTCTGAATCGGTAAATGAGAAATTAACTTGGCAAATGCTTTATTATGAGCTACGCTAATAGCTCACTGATGTAAATATCTATAGATAGATAGCTGGGGGGAGGGCAGGGGCACATGCATCGCACAGTTGCTGCAGAATTGTGTGCTCTATGCCCATGCTGTCATGGTCTGTCCGTTGGTTTGTGTGCTAACTCTCTTCAGGTCCAGGTTGGGTTGAGCAGGCAGGCTCCACCCTTCTGGATTTTCCACTCCTCAGCCAAGACCACCTGTGCCTCATCAAACAAGAAAGGAGGGCCACCCTTTACTCCCATCTTTACCAGATTATGTGCAATTTTGATAGGTAAACAGGGTAAATCAAGTAGGGTTTTTTTTATTTATTTAACCTTTGGTGTTCTAGCATAACATTTCCAGTATTTCCCTGCTGGCTGATGGAGTGGACACTCATACTCACCTGTTTCCATCAGGCTGGATTTTATAACCTCGACCCTTCACTGTTTGCTCACCACTACACTTGTCTGTCCATCTTCCAACATTTCCATGCTGCGGAACCAAACCCCTCCTGGATGTTGCCTTCTAATAAATCAAGTAAGCAATCTGAATCAGCCACTTCTACTCGTGGTGGATTTTTCTCCGTGGACAGTTTTGGAATTAACTGACCCCATTTTATACCCGTTTCCTCTTCTCTAATCAACTGATGTCTGTCACTTGTGCATTATCCCAGAGCTCCATTAAAGCCCTTTTGTTGTCTAGAACTATCTGCATTGTTTCTGGATGTTGAGCTCACTAGTTTTGCTGGCCTAGCAGTCCTGACACATGCTGCAAATTTCCCATTCAACCACATCCCAAAGGGTCCTCTACTGGGTTTAGATCTGGTGACTGAATACAGTGAACTCACTGTCATGTTCAAGGCACCAGTTTGAGATGATCTGAGCTTTGGTACACTGTGGCCATAAAGGTACGAGCATGGTAAGCAACAATACTTAAGGCTGTGGTGCTTAAATGATGATTAGTTGGTGCCAATAGGGACAAATTGTTGGTAGACAATATTCTCCACACCATTACACCACGTGCAGCCTGAACTGTTGATACAAGGCTCCATGTTATCATGTTGATGGTAGGGTCTTTTTTTAGTAATCTTTTTACAATTGTGGTGAGCTTATCCAAACTGCAGCTTCATTTTCCTGATCTGGGCTGATAGGAGTGGCACCCGGTTTGCTCTTCTGTAACCCATCTGCTTTAAGCTTCGACATACTGTGCATTCAGAGATGCTATCAGTTCAAAGCAGTATGATAATGTGCAGTTTAACCCATGTGCCTAATGAAGTGGTGAGTGCATCTTTGGTCAATCACTCAGCAAATCCAAAATAATTTGGTCTTGTCCAGCTTTGGTTCATTTTCACTTGTCACTTTGCAGGACCTGTTAGCATCACACTAGTTAATTTTCAATTTCAATTTCAATTTTATTTCTATAGCACATTCAAAAGTCACAGGTACAACAAAGTGCTTCACAGACGAGCCATATTTGCAGTTAAAAACACGAGCATAGTTTTTAAACACACACTCTTCAATTGACTGAAAAAAAAAATGACTGAATGAGCACCAGCTGTTCGGACAGATGTTCTCTGCTTGTGTCGCCACCGTCACAGAACATTTCAATGTAATAACAGAAAATCGGGGGGAGCTTGTCGCAGATTGGAGATATTTACTTTGAAGCATGTCATTAACCATATGAGACAGTATAAGTATATTTTAACCAAAGCGCTGATCCTTCCCAAAACAGCAGCTGGAAACAAAGAAAAGAAAAGTGTTAGATGTGAAGTCCTTCTGTTGTAAGTCCTGCAATTTATTTCCCTCATGCCTCATTGTGGATTTTAAGCTCTTCATCTGGCCATAAGCTGAACTGGAGCACTGTCCTGTTCATAGAAAAATTAAAGCAGGGGCCTAACCAATAATTTATAAGTTGGAAATGAGAATGTGTAGGAAGGCATTAACTGTTACTGAAGCCCTTTATAAAGAGGCCCTCATAAGAAATTGGATCAATATATCAGTGATTGGAACGTTTTTTTGTTTTTTTTTAAATGGTGCATTTCGGACAAGTAGATGTCTGAGATGGAGCTACTCATGTGGAATATATATCAGTAGAAAGTCTTTTGTATTTGTACCAGCTTTTTCTCTTTGTTTGTTAACACCCTCATCATCTTGCATAGTGGGATAAAAATGTGAATATTTAATGAGGTCATCTGCTGTTTCTGGCTTTCTATTTAGCCGTCAGTACACCCATCGTCTTAACCTTTCCCAGGAGCCGCAGGGCACATTCACACAGGCCATCCATCCATCATAGGGCTAACACAGAGAAACAAAACAGGCTCTCATACATACCCAGGCACGATTTAGAATCGCCAGCCTCACAGAAAGAGCCCAACTGCTTGTCTTTTTCAGCTTTGAGCAGTCATTCTGTGCATGTCAACGTTCCTCCTGTGTTTTTGTGCCCCGCCGTCGACGGTCGCTAATAATCTGCAGAGACGTCAGTAAAACGCATTTCTATAATATGCAAACAGAATGGTCTGTGATCAGCATTTGATGTGTGCCACGAACTACAAAAGTAAACCCAAAAGTACTGCACACCTGACAGAGCTGTGAGTATTTTTTTTCCTGGTACCTGGCAAAGAACAGATGACAGCTTTTGCTGACTGTGAAACATTTGAAAAAGAGAAGGGTGAGGGGACCGACCATGATCTTTCTTTACCAAGTGTGAGGAGAATAAGATGTTCTGATTTAATGAATTTGACATTACAGGTATGACATAAAAACAGCTTTAAAAATAAATGAGTAACAGTGAAGTGGTTGTCCACGGGCAGCAGATGTACTAGTGTTGATCCGTGGTTTCATATTTCACCTTTCTTGGGATTTTCAGCCTTTATTTTTTTGTCTACATAAGTCCTATGTATGGGTAATTTTTGTCATCTTTATATCTTTTGGGTCGAAGCCAAACAGTAAACTAATAGTTTTAGTACAGCATTTCTAGAAATACACTGGTACGCTGTTGAGATTTTATAAAAAGAGTTACCCTTTGAAATAGATATTTGGGTGTTAAATGTGTCTGATATTGACCAACATGCAGCGAGAATAGTGGTCACTCCTGTGGACCTTTTGTTTGTGAGGATAAAAGTACTTTTAAAGCCATGTTGGCCAGACTTTCATGACCTTTGATATGTCTGACTAAACAGCATGTGCTGCTGTAACACAGGGCACATACTGTATGTTGTATATTGTGTATGTATACATGTATGACACATGAAATTTCATGTAAAGTTTGTGGGGGGCTTGTTTTAGCATTTTTCTGCAAAATATGTAAACAAGGACAGGGCAACATGACTTCAGCTGCAGTTGGGCTTTCGAGAACTCTTAATTAAGTTAGACTGGAGTTGATCTTTGATATAATCTCTTAACAATAGAAAAGCTTCAGTTTCTATTAATCAAATTAAAACCGTCATATAGCAGCGACAAAAGGATCCTTCAAAACCCTCGAGACTCTAAAATATTTTATAGATCTAAGATTTTCTCTAATTGCAAATTACTATACAAGTGATTGCAGAAACCCTGAAATTAAGCACCAACAAGAGCACTTGTCTTTCCCCCCCTTCAATTATAAGCAAAGAAATTTGCACTTTATGGGATGTGATGGAGTCTCTGACGCACGTTGGCAAAACCCGATGACACATTTTAACACAGAAAGTCACAGTGATCTGCATCTGGCCACAGAAGTAAACCCCCTTCTTGCCTCGTTTAAAGATGCTGTCATACATTTACTGCTCCTGCCTCAATAAAAAGTCTTTAATGGCCAAAACAATTCCCATTCCCCTGCATGAGTCTATGAGCACAGGAGCAACCTAATGACTCAGGAAAGACCAGGAGAGCCATTCAGGTAGGACGCACATTTGCTGACATTATATTAAAAGGATTTAGTCCCAGTTTGTATGTAAATGAGGGTGGAAAAGATATTTTGGTAACACTTTTGAGTATAATAGCCACCAGCACCTACTGTCACAGAAATTACTGTCGAATTAAATGAAAACCTCCCTGATCCTGCCTCATTTATTCAATTTCTATTTATATAGCACCCAATCACAAAAACAGTTGCCTCCAGGTGCTTTATATTTTAAGGTAAAGACCCTACAATAATAAAAAAGAAAGCATTCAAACCTGAGCACAAGCTTCACAGAGGCCGGACTGATTATGAAGGTGTTCAAAGTTTTATTTTTACATTGTGGAAGAATTCCTGTTTTTTCAAATACATGACAGTAAAGCCCTGCAGTAACACCCTGGCAACCACTAGTTGCTAGGGAAAAAAGTATGTTCCCCAAAGCCGACCACCAGAATTTTGGGTTGCAAGGACATCACTGACCAGCATGTTTGACTGGGCCTTAGATGACAGTGTGAGTTTGCACTCTATTACAGTAAAACAACAAGTGAAGCATATTTTCATTTCATTTACAGCAGACTTTTAACTGAAGTCAGACCAACAACCTACAGTAGAGAAAGTCATGCATGCTTTTATTACATCTAGACTGAATTACTACAGTTCATTACATGTTGGACTGAGCAACACATTAATATCGAGATTGCAACATGATCATATTTTGCCCATTCCTGAGTTGCTGCACGAGTTTTCTGTGAAGTACCATATCAGTTTCATAATATTGCATCTTACGTATAAGTGTCGTATGGACGTGCTCCTATATACCGTACCATTAGATCCACTGATCTGCATCTCCTGGCAATTCCAAATTCCTGATTGGCGGATACAGCAGGCATTCTTCATTGCAGCTCCAAAACTCTGGAATTGTCTCCTTTTTCAGATTCGGTCAAATCCCACCTAAACCCAGTCCCAACAGCCTTATGTCACTTTCCCCAGAACATCTCTTTTACTAGTTTTACTCTCCTTTCTCATTGTTATTTGCTACTTTAACTTTTATTATTTATTTATTTGTTGTTATTGTTCTTAAAGTATTTGTATTGGTGCTTTTATATTGCTGCTGTTGTGGTTAACTGTCCTATATGAATAAGCTGTCTTGACTTGAGTTGTTTATCTTACAACAACAAGCAGTTGTAGCTCCATTGAGACCCACTTTCACCCAGTTTTCTTCTGATTGGCTACCACTTGCAAACAGGTTTGAACAGTAGGTGGGCGGGGCTTATGTGTTCTCCAAGACTAGAAAATACTGCCTAGAACGGAGTGTTTAGAGCAGGCTGATTGTACTGTGCATACACTGATACACTGTCTTCATTGCTTGAAACTTTATTCTTCTGCACATAGAACAATATGTAACGCAGTGTTGACTGTATGATTTAATAGTGCAAACTGGATGCTTTCCAACACCTTTCCGTGTATGCAGTTGAAACTCTGTGCCCTTGCACCCATTAACTCCTTAATCCTATCAAGGATTTAAACAATCAATACTGAGGATCTTTTATTAGATTACATTGCTCATGCTTTGGGTTAAAAACGGCAAGCCCATGTCTGCGTTTATCAACCATGTCTGCTATTTAAAGCATCTTCTCCTACTCCCCTCCTCATCCAGATTTAGGATGTGACTAAATTTCATTCACATTGTGTCTCCATGCAGCCTGACATAGCTGAATGATGAAAAGCTGTGTGGTAATAAGTGCATCACAGATAGAAGCATGTCAGAACAGTATATTTCCATAAAATTGTGACGTGACCGTGGGGTTTTTTTGTGAGTTTTTTTTTTTTTTTTACAAAAGAGTTTGCACCAAGACTTCAGAAAGCTTATAAATACACATTTCATTTAGTTGAACATGTGATGTTGCAGAAAGAGAGGTGTTTGTCTTGTACAGCAGTGTTACACCGCAAGAGGGGATTTCTTAGTAAAAAGAAATCATCGTGAGAGAGACGAATAAACAGAGATAAATGAGTCTGTGAAGGTTCTCAGGGATAAATGAGGAAAAAAAGAATGTTTTGTAAAAGTTAGATAAGCCCACTGTCCATCAACATTTTTACATCTACTGCTGGCTGATATAAGTTTTTCAGTCTCACGCCCCCCTGGTTTTTGTTTTCTTCTGATTTTTCTGATCCTTTTATTGAAAACACAAATGTGTGTTGATGTCTTGACAGGTTGTTTTTGTTTTAGTTTTGCATCGTTTTTGTAAACTAAAAACATGCTATCTTAAGTACCGGTTTCAAGGATCCTATGCCTGTCTCTGAAAAATAAGTACATATAATGACTGAATTGCTGCCGCTTTGTGTTATCAGGAGTACTGTTTGTTTTTTGCTTCTGGAAATGGCCATTTTATGCAACTACAGGACATGAACTGAGAATACTGAGAATTGTTGACTCCAGGTGATGAAGTTAAATTCAGTGTTGGCTGACTTTGGTTTAGCCATTCAGGGGTAAACAGCTAAAAAAAAAAAAAAAAAAAGTCTAGCCTTACTTTTACATCTTATTTGAGCAGCATTTAAACAGTTGCACCAGTTCTTTGGACACTGGCTGCTTTTTCATTCGTTTTCAGTCCGGTTCGTGTAACTGAGCATGTTCATAGGAATATTTCTTCATTTGTTTTTTAAGAGACTTAATGCTGATCTCAAGCATAAAAAATGAACCTAACTGAAAACATTAACTAGTGTTGTGTCTACACATAACAGACAAGTTAACAAAGAGCTATTATTTGAAAAGTTGACATATATCAGGTGGGTGTGCGGGGTTTCCTTTAGAAATTTTCAAGGAAATTGGACAAATGGGGGACAAAAAAAACAGAAATATTACAGCTATAAAACTATCAAACTACCAGTATCTGAAAGTCATGCCCTTAAGAAAGAGGACAGAATCTGGCCTTCAGCTGACCCATCTACTGCCTCGTCAAAAATGATCTCAGAGGACTGAAAATCAGCAGCTACAGGTCTTACTGATTAATGAATCTAAATTTGAAATGTTTGAGTCCAGTGTCAACAATATATACATTGGAGGTCGGGAGAGAAATGCAACAGTGGAGTTTGAGATTCATCCAAAATGATGAAATTATGAGTTCAGAAAAGCACTACCATATTTATCAGAGCCACCTGGAAAGCATCTGATTGTCAGATGCTTAATTTTTAGCATAACAATGACCCCAGACACACTGTAAAAGCATACCTGAATAGAAAACACATGATGGGACACAACCAGTCATGGATTGGACCTCAACACTATTGAAACAGTGTGATATCATCTTGACAGCGAGCAGAACCAAAGGAAGCCACTGTCCAATGATGAGCTTTGAATGTCTTTATGACAGATAAGACAGAACAAGTTGGTAAAAATATCTAATATTAAATCACGCCAGCAAACACACAGAAAGGTCACGATGGCAATAAAGCCAGCTTAACAATGCAAGTAATGACTGCAAAACTCAGCAGTTGCCGTGGAGGCACTGAGAAAGACCAGATAGGTACACAACTGGGAAATAAACAGTCTGGCTTATTCTTCAATCGTTTCTTCTTCACCCACTTCACACCAGTATCTGTGAGTGGGTTTAGCAAGGGAGAGCGTGCCAGACCGATTATATTTTTACCTCACAGACGTAAAATAATCAGATGACTAAATGTGATATAATCACAGTGAGGAAAATTATGAGTGAAAGTGGGTGTTAGTGGGCTTCAAGATAACAGAAACTGGCATGAACCAAAGTATCACGGGGATACTGTCGCAACACAGGAACACGTGGATACAATACGTCTGCTTAAAGCTGCACTGATCAGTACTTTTTAATCATCAGTGGATCGTATAAACATGTAAGTCGTGACTGCGGTTGCTCATAGTGACAAAGTGGAAATCATCACCAAACTCTGAGGATTCCCACAGCTCTAGAAAGAATTTAATCTTTAAACTTTTTGTGATGGTTTTTCCCTCCACCCTCCCTGCTTTCATCTTCTACATTTAAGTAGCAACAGGCAGCTGCTTTTAAGCTCCAACACCCCGCTGTTCTGAACTTCAATTTATCAGACGGACAGACAAATAAACTGTAAATCAGCAAATGTTTGCACACTTTTGCCACAGAGACTCTTTAAAATGTAAATGCTGTTTGTCCAACATGTTCCACATATTTTTTAAGTACATGAAATAATTGCTTGGTGCGATGTTTCCTGTTTTCATTCATCCATCCATCCATCCATCCATTCGCTTATCCTTTTCAGGGTCGCGGGGGGCGCTGGAGCCTATCCCAGCTGTCATAGGGCGAAAGGCGGGGTACACCCTGGACAGGTCGCCAGTCTGTCGCAGGGCTAACACATAGGGACAGACAACCATTCTCACACACTCACATTCACACCTAGTGGCAATTTGGATTATCCAATTAACCTATCCCCACAAGCTGTGTGTGGGGTGTGTTTTCATTCACTCAGAAAATATTCTGGTCTAGTTTGCCAGATACACAGCAAAGTCATCACATCACCAACAAAAAATTTAATAGCAGGACACAGCAGGAAAGAGTTCACAGGTTTCATGAAAAGGAGATAGCTGAAAGAAGAAAATCTTCCAGCTATCAAATCCAAGACATGAACCAGACAAACTCAGACAAGTCACTACTTCCGGTAAATTCTTGACTCATCTTTACTCCACAAGGCCAGCTTCCTGATTCCTGTTCTCCTCAAGGTAGTGAGCAAGACACTACTCAAGGTATGCAGGATTTCCTGTATGGAGGGAGAATACAAATACTAAGTTGCAAAAATTAGAAAAGCAGGCCAAATAACTAATGTTGTTTCAGACATGCTCCAAAGACACCTGTTAGTGATATTAGTGAGCATCCTAGTGAGTATACTAATAATTTCCCCTTTTCTTCTTACTGAAAAAACATGTGCTTCATGGTGTAGTGGCAGCAAGTGAAAGGAAGGGCATCTTGTGTGAAACTGTGACATAAACAGTCTGTGCTAATGTCATGTTGATAAAGCTTGTATGCGCGCTGTCTTGTTCTGGGACCAGGCTAGGCAAAAAAAAGTGTTTTCCTTAATAACATTAGATCTAGACTTCATTAGTGATATTATATATATTGTAATAATGGGCTTGTAAACTGAAATTTAGTATCATAAAGTCAAAATTGAGTGGGTTTTTCTCCTTAATAAGTACTTGTCTTACTTTGTGTCCTTGGGCTTCACTAATAATCCAAGACAGCAGTAATTTGCCACATTGGAGATTTAACTTAAGCCTCTAAATTGTGAAGAAACTGTAATAATTCTTCAGGTATTCTGTTTTGTTAATTAAAGATGAGGTTGAATCCAGGACTCCCACAAAGCCTGTCAAACCTTTTTCTTTTTTTCTGAGTTAATCTGGTTTAACAGGACACTTTAATCCTTAACAGACATCATTTTTGTCTTGGAAACTTGCCCGAACTATTTGAGAGGAAGCCAAAATTTAACCAAGCAAGTCACTGCCTACTTCTGCTTATTCATGTGCAATGTGGTAGGGAAGATGGAGTCGGCACCAGTGTGCTGGCATATGCCAGAATAAGAAGGCATTTAGAGCCTTTGCTGCCCCAGCATGTCTTTATGCTGCAGGTAAGTGGGCAAAGAATTATGAAAGACCAGGCACAGATCAAGTATTTTAACACCAGGCAGTGTAACCATCATTATGACTTGAATTAAATAATGTTATTCACGACTTATTTGATATTTAACAATCCCATTTAATTAAAAAAAACTTACCAAAGACACTGCCTCGCAGGGCATTGATGATGAAATGTTTCATCCGATTCTACCTTCATTTTCTTTCCGCATTGTTTCGATATCCAACAGTGTCTCTGCCACGCACACGGAAGCTGCTTCTGTTTGTTCCACAGCAGGTTGTCACAGCAGCAGCTTTTTTCTGCAGGATGTATGTTGTGGGTTTTTGAAAACACTGCGAGCTGCTGACCTGCAGAAACTAGGGCAAACCTACCGAGATATGATGCAGATGAAAGTGTCTGATCAAGCTGTCATTCTGACACAAATGTCCTCCATGGTGGGCGCAATGAATGCAAATATGCACAAATAGTAATAGCCCAAAGGTGTAACGGTGCCTTTACTTTTGAAGAGGGAAGACTGCTGGGAGAGAATGTCTTAGATGGAATAAAAACTCAATTTTTGTGTATCTGTGTTGATATGGCACTCTGCCACATATATTCGGGGGACAGCAAAGAAAATCAATTAACGCAATCACTTCATGAGGATCCGCCACCCTTTTGGTGACAATCAAGCCCCCATTAAGTAAAAATTCATATTTATTATGAGCGTTAGTTCTCAGTTAGTTAGTTCTCAATGTAAGTCAAAGGCATGTCCTCTGAAGTGATGGGAATGCAACTGTGTTTTTGTGAGTGCGAGCATCTGCACATGCAACAGAAGCGGACAGAAAAGTAAAAGTGAACAGATCAATATGACTTTAGGGCTAAAATCCTTTTTTGTCCCTGCGTCAAGTCCCAAAAATCTTTTGTGTGTGTGTGTGTGTGTGTGTGTGTCCTGTTACTGAAAGAAATCTATTGACTTGCATATTTTCCACCTTCCTTTCTTTGCTGTCTCCACTGTGTGTGCACACCAACATATATGAGCACAAAAGAAGCTGCATTTCATTTTTCTGTGAAAATCACTGAAATATGGCGCATCACTTTTGTCTGCAAGAGCTGAACATAGATTAATACCAGGCCGACAAAGTGTAAATCTATGAAATGTGAGAAAAGGAAACACTGACAAGTAGGAAACCTGTTGTTTTGTCAAGTTAATCTGGCCTAACGAATACAGTAATACGGGTATTATGTGGTATTAGGTTCATATGGTGTGTGAGTGTGTGTGCCGGGTGTGTGAGAGTGTTCATATCTCTGAGAGAGGGAAGAAACACATATCCATGACTGATTGTTCATGAAATCTAAAAATGTGAATAATGAAAACCGTGAGGAGCACATGTAAAATTAGCCCCACATTTGTTCACGTGATGATGAACAAACTGGGGCACTTGAATTAGAGGACCATGCTTTGAAAAACAGTACAGAAGAAAAAAGAAAGTAGAAAAGAGCTCATCATGTTGTCTCTGCATTGCCTGCTTCTCTCTGCTACACCAGAAAAATGGATTTCCGGGAAGCCCAAATATGGCCAGGCAACGATGAGGTGTGCAACAGATGAGTCATCCCTCAGACTCCCACACTCCCTAGCCTTGCATGTGTGCAAGTCAGAGAGGGAGAGAAAGCAGAGTGAGACAGCAAGCGACAAAAGAAAGAAAAGCATTGCAAAAGCTGTGTAACAGCAGACGTTTAAAACAAGTAATGGTGTTCACATTATAACAACCGCACATTCCCACTGAGGAAGTAACACGGCCAGAGAAGAAAAGCAGTGACTGTGCAAACATTAATCTCTGCACTCTGCAATATAAGCCAGTTTCCTCTCTCCAAATCCACGCAATGCTCTGCCCACAGCACTGCAGCCTGCTCACACCTGTATGTTTCATGTGTCGTGCATTGAAAAATGCATTAAAAAATGTGCATTAAAAATGTATTCTGCAAGTTCTGCACACAGGGTTTGAAATTAAAAAGCAAATTTTACATTTCTTGATATTTATTTTTTACTTTTACTGCATTATACATGCAATGGCACATCTTTCAAATGCACAGACTGCAATATACAAACCTTATGTCGTCCTAGAGGCGCCGTGAATATGTTGTTCACAGTGATATTACAATTGAGTGCTTAGAAATAAAATGCATTTACTGATGAAACTGAAAAGCTGACTCCAAAAAGTGTTTTTTGTACAATCACATGCTAAGCAAGAATCAAACACCACTCGCATTTTTGCTTCATTTTTCCACCCCAGAGGTTGCAATTAGCAAATATACAAAATAAAGCTATTGCTCTTCAGATTATCTGGACCAAAGTTTATGCCAATTCATCTAGAAGTTCCTGAGACTTTCAAACAAAGCAGTCAAGATACCCACTCTGGTCCACGACTAACCTTTTCTTTTAGCATGCTAATAGCCATGCTACAGACAGAAAGGTTAAAGGAAACATTCAGGTTATAGACTAAATTTATGCCTCTGTGATAGGGAGCAGGGAGAAAAATGAAGTAAATGTATAAAGTAAACAAATACTGCCAGTAAGTGTTGCACAATTAAAACTGTCGCAACACTTTTTACACAGCTTAGAGTAATTCAAGTCTATAATTCAAGTCTGTGGACCCCTCATTGGGAGAGAAGGAGTATAATCCCCTCTAAGACAGAGCTGTTTATCTCTCTGCTGTCTCTGTGTGAGGAGACAGGATTTTACCGAAATGTAACAAATGTTAACTATATAAGAACCGGGAAAATTACACGGCTGTGACAGGGACAGATTATGCACTCATTAGTCCATGACATTGTGTTCCAACTGTAATCCAGTTATATTCGTTTAAACAGGAGATGCACTTTGAAGACAGTGATAAAGGTGTGATATGTGTTTTTTCACTGTATGAAAGCCAAGCAGCACGGGGGGGCCGGTTTTAATGTTTGATCTGCAGGTAGTCACCCATAGAGACATGGAGCTGTGTGGGAAAACTCATTAATGGCATTCTTACCACATTTGAATGTTGATATGTCTGTAATATTTTTAGGCTGCCATTGCGCCTTCCGTTGAGTATTTTTACTTTCTTGAGAACAAACTGTAAACTGCAGAGAGTTCATGAGATGGAAATAATCTTATGAAATGCCAAATGCGAAGTGCGATGTTCATGTTACGTAAAACTCTCTTTTCAGGTTTGCATAAGACTCTTGAACTGTTTTAACTCGAGAAAATGATCTACAAAGGAAAGATTTGACATTTTAAGATAAAATACATTCTCACATTTTCTCGTTTGTCTGATAGAATTTGAACTTCTCAAAATATGTTTCACAGAGGCATAAATGTGTGTCATGTAAAAGGATCATACTCATTTTAATCAATGCTTGTTATTGTGAAAGTCTAGTCAACCAATTACATGGCAGCAACTCAATGCACTTAGGCATGTAGACTGAAATTCAAATTTGCTGAAGTTCAAAGGCGATTTTAGTGACTTTGAACATGGCATGGTTGTTGATGCCAGACAGGCTGGTCTGAGTATTTCAGAAAATGCTGATCTGCTGGGATTATCCCACACGACCATCTCTGGGGTTTACAGAGAATGATCTAAAAAAGTGAGCGGCAGTTCTCTGGATAAAAATATTCTGTTGATACCAGAGGTCAGAGGAAAATGATTAGACTTTTCAAGTCAGCTGAATTAATTTCATTTCAGTTATATGGGATTAGGAAACAACAGTCTCCTCAAGGTGCTTTATATTGTCCTGATTTGGTGCTTTATAAATAGAATTCATTTTAATTTAATTCAGCCTCACAGGATGGCAACAGTGGACAACTACAGTATGCAGAAAAGCATCTCTGAACACACAACATGAAGCTTAAATCAAATTGGCTACAGCAGCAGAAGACCACACGCTGTAACACTTCTTTCATTTACAAAGAGGACACTGAGACTTTAATTTGCACGGGCTCACCAAAAGTGGAAGATTGTGAAAATGTTGCCTGGTCTAATGAGGGTCAGAATTTGGTGTAAACAACATGAAAGCATGGGTCCCTTCTGTCTTACGTCGATGTTCAGGCTGGTGGTGCTGGTGGTGTAATGGTGTGGGGAATATTTTCTTGGCACACTTTGAGCCCTTTAGCACCAATCGAGCATCATTTATAGACCACAGCCTGCATGAGTATTGTTGTTGACCGTGTCCATCCCGTTATGACCACAGTGTTCTCATCTTCTGATGGCTGCTTCCAGAAGGAACACGTACCAAGTCACAAAGCTCAAATCATGTCAAACGTGTTTCAGGGAGTTCACTGCACTCATGTGACCTGAACCTGTTGAGTTTATGCCACAAAGAATTAAGACACGTTTACCTAATAGTGGCTGATGAGTATATGCCATATGAGTCTGTCTCTTCATGCAAAGCTCAGCAAACTGTCCGATGACTGTCGTCTTATATTTAATGGATCGGCATGAGCTTCTCATATTAGTCGTCATAGGATAGCAAGGTTGCGTCTGTCCTTAAACCGTCCCTTTAAAGCTACTTACAGTTTCTTTAGTTTCTGTACATTCTTGACTTTTTCTGATGTGGTTAGTTACAGATTTACAAGGTAAATGAAAAATGTTATGTCAGTGTCGCTTTGATTCCTCTACATTTATGTCACTCTTTTCAGCAGCTAAGCAAGAAATGAGTCAGACCCTCAAGGCCAGCCTGGCTTTTTTATTATCCAGGTTTTTCATCCTCTCTCTACTTGTTTGGGATTCACCGCACTACTCATCCACAGGTAACACCATGTATGTCTTTCCTGTGGCCAAATCTGTTTCCTCTGAGGGGACCTGTTGTGAAGAGGCCTTCCTCTGGCACTCAGTGTAACGAAACTCCTGTGAGTCATTCTCCTGCATGCCTACATCTCTTTCGCGCTCTCTCCCTGGTGTTTATTAAATTCACACCACCTGCCCTATCAGTGCATAATGAATCTTGCTCTTTCACAGACGTGACGATGACAAAGAACAGTTCGGTGCGTGCTGTTAGCTCACTGTAATTGTTGTCGCTGAGAAAGTCATGTTCCATGCATATCATTCATTTTGTTGGTATGATCCAACACAAACGCACAGTTCTCTTGGGTGCACGCCCTGCCTGTCCACCTCAGTTTGACACGTGGACAGGCAGGGTGATTTTGCTTCTGTTCTTGAGAAAACTCTAGGGGGTTCAATTCAGCATGCGCTAAATGTTAAGGGAGGGGAATCAATTTTCTGTCTCAAGTCAATTTTTTATTCTCTGCCTCCAAATTGATGTCTAAAACGATTCTACTGCCACCCAGTACACTCAGCCGTTGCAGTGAAAAACGGGAAGTGGACACAATGGGGGAGTTAATGACCAGTTGATGAGCCCTGAGGGATATTGATTGTGAGGAGTGAGACCATCTTAGTGTAGCTGAGTGTGAACTGTAAGTACCTTGAGACCTTTAAAACGTTCCTTCATAATCTTCCTTCTTCTCAACCTTGTCTCTTAAAAAAGTATTTATCTACCATGCTGCCATCCAGGATATGTTACTGAAATTGTGTGGAAACTTTAATTAGTTTATTTGGTTAAAGTTGGGGGGAGATTGTTGTCTTGGTTAAATAAACAGTGCGTATTTAGTTTTCTAGTACATAATCTTTCCTGAACTTCAATCATCCTCTATGACATCTGTGTGTGTGTGTGTGTGTGTGTGTGTGTGTGTGTGTGTGTGTGTGTGTGTGTGTGTGTGTGTGTGTGTGTGTGTGTGTGTAGTGCAATATCTAATGAGATTATGCTCTTACGACTACAGAGCTACCAGTGGGGGGGCTAACCAAATCAAAATAACAATAATATGATGTTACATAAGGTAGATCACCCAAACAACAACAGCCAGCTCGTGTTTGTTTTCATGCTGCCACTTATTGTCTGTGCGGTACAGTATGTCCTGGTACATCGTACAGTTTTTTCCCTGCTCTAAAGGTGAGTTATGGTTTGTGTGTGAGTGTAGCAGCTTTTGACCTTTTATAGCTATGTTTTATAGAGGTTCAGTGAGTTTGTGATGCGCTTTAGAGAAAGGGATGTGAGGTTAACATCCTGCCACCAAACACAAGATTAGCTTTGACACGTGTCCACTCACTATGGGGACCTGTCAGGGGTGCACCCCGCCTCTTGCCCTGTGATTGCTGAGATAGGCTCCAGCACCCCCTGCAATCCTAAATTGGATAAGTGGTAGAAAAAGTACGGATGTGTCCACCGACTGACAGCGGCAGTTGTTGCTGTCTTGTCAATCAGTGTTTGAAGGATGAAGACAAAGAAAAAGGCGAGAAAAACGATGAGCAGCAAAAGTCTGACTGGCACATGGCGATAAGAGTGAAAGTGTGGCATGAAAGACACCTTTGAAGATATTCTTTTCTCACTTTTTCTCAGTTGTAAAGGGAAAGGGGTCTCCTTTTGTCACTGAAAGTAGGTCATCGTGTGAAAAAAAAAATTCAATTTTCATGTTTAAATGCAAATTCCCACGTATTATATCAAGTACGATCTCTTTTATTTGTAGATGTAAGCCAAATTCTTGAATTGAGAAGTGAGTTTTCCTCACCTTTTGCTTTCATTCACTTTCAAGGCAGCTCTTATCAGTACTCCCACTAATAACGAGTAATTGAAACCATTACTTTAACTATCAGTACACATGAAGTGGCAGTAGATAAACAATGATGGGCAAGTAGGCAAGTAGGTGGTCATTTAGAGGGAAATTATGCCACACTGCAAGTGTAAAGACGTGTTTTTTTACAGCAGAACTGCTCATTTTTATGTTTTATACATGTATGTGTGTGTAACTTTTAACCAAGATTTGAAATAAAAGCTATCTTCCAGTGATTTTAAGAGCAAGTAGAGCATCGGAAATATCATTAAAGCTACTTTAGCAGAATTTCCAATCCACGCCAAGCATAGCTGTTGGAGGCCTGCCTTGCTCATGCCAGCAGACACCCACCAGGATTTCTGTTTTTGCCTTTTGTTTCAAGTTACTTGGCCAAAACCACACATACGCAAAAAGAAAAAACTAAGAACTGCATATCTGGCTGACTTTTAAAATTGAATTCACACCGGGTGCCAGTACGGTTCACCGGGTCAAACAGGCGGCCTGCACATGTGCTAAAAAGGCTTCTCCAGGGGTCTTGGTTCAGGTCTGCCATGGGCTATTTCCCTTTGCGCTCTCTTTTTACTCTACCATTCTGATCAGAATAAAGGCCAAAACATACACAAAATCAATTTAAAAGTTAGTTTACACATGTGCCAGATTAATGGGATCCACTTTATTTTACCGGATGAAAATATGAAAATATTCATTTATGAAACCTCCAGATTAAGATTAAACACCCTGGTTAGGAAAGTGTTCTGTGAGTTATTTATCTGTATCATATAGCAGATTACCAGCTACATCTGTACATATAGTTTTGGATTTGTTTGTGCTATAGTTGTGTTTTCTTTTCTTTTTCTTTTACAATAGGAACTACAGCATTTGCTGAACTGTTTACTCTCAGGCATTAAGCATTGTGGGCTTTTTGTTGTGTTTTATTCTGTTCTGTAAATGCACTCTTTCCACAACTTTTCCAGGTGAATCAGGTGAGTTGAGAAAAGATGAACTGCAGTAGTTCATCTGTGTTGTAGTGTCCACAGGATGTAGACCTCTTTAACAGAGTGGTGTGCTGTCTGCTTTGTGAGGGGTGATTTGCAAGCCCAGGTCATGGTAATTGGTTTTGGACGAGGACCAATCCACCGTATCCTTTTTTCACCCTCTACTGTGTCTGTGTCCTACTTTTGCTCTCCACTGTGAAAAAGGAAAAGTAAATAAAAACATCTGTATCTCCTGTTTTGTGTTGTTCATTGCCTTTCTTTCAAGCTGTCAGGAGTATTAAAGCTACAGCAAGTGTGCAGCATGAAGCAGATCATTTGTGCAGCATCTTATTTAGTTAGAGTCTCAGCAAATACGCTAATTGTACGTGGCAAAAAGCTTCTGCACACAGGCACAGCTGTCTTGTTATGCAAGTACCTGTAAGATGCATGAGATGTTCTTCTTTCAAGCAGACTGCAGCTGAGCACATTTCAGACTGAACGATCAATGTAAGCACTGAGACTTCAGCTGCCAAAGAGTAACAGGGACAAAAAGCCTCTTTAATGTATGTCTCTCCAGTTTCATCCAAATTTTTGCAGTG
Source organism: Pundamilia nyererei (assembly GCF_000239375.1). Taxonomy (NCBI): domain Eukaryota; kingdom Metazoa; phylum Chordata; class Actinopteri; order Cichliformes; family Cichlidae; genus Pundamilia; species Pundamilia nyererei. Next base: position 1,571,009 of record NW_005187503.1, on the reverse strand, counting down.
CATGTAATGTACATGAATCTCAAGTAGTAAATTTCAAAATCTTTCCTTTATTTCCATATTTACACATTTTTTAGTATTTGTTTATATAATTTGAGCATTGCCAATGCAGAAGCCCAGCTCTGTGTTCTCCTGGTTTAGACATGAACAGGAGGCCAGCACAACATGCTGCAGCTTCATCTAAAGACAGCACCATCTAGAGTCCAGACACCTTCATAGCTGCTGGTCCATGAAGGCAAACCAGGAGCTGAGCATGAGAAATGACCTCAGTCATTTTGGTGTAACTAAAGCTGGGCTTAGTCAACACAGGTGCAAAGCTGAAATGGCTGAAATTGGGTAGAAATAAATACCTTTCTGACACTGCTGTGATCTTTGAAAGAGTTGTAAATGTACCTGTTTTAGGTCTTAAAGTACAATCAAACCACCAATTTTTTTTTTAAATCACCTGGTTTCTTGAGAAAACTACATCCTGTGAGTCACCTGCATGTGGGGATTTGCCTCCGTTTGGGCGTGATGCTTTTTCTGGGCCCATGCGGTCCTCTCGCCTCCGAAATACTTGTGTAGTAAGAGGGCTGTCCTGGCTCATGTGGAACAGAATGCGGAGGCGAAAGGTAGAAAGGTGCACTGGTGTTTCCTCAAAACTTTTTTTTCTCTGTTACAATGGCATATATGGGCATTTGTTTATATAACTGTGCCTGCAGCAGCCCACGCCTCCCTCGCAAATGAGCACCGGCAAAGCAGAAAGCATTCACAGGTTCAAATAACTAAATGGAGCGGTTTGGGTTTTGAGTTGTTTTGAGCTAGATCGCTGTTTATTAGCCATGGTGCATGCTTGTTAATTACTCTCACATTCGCTGCAGGCATGCACTCATTTGCACAGTTGCTGTTATGGCCTCTGAGCAGCTCTACTTTAGTAGCTGGAGGTGAGGAAAGGTCTGGTAAGCAGTAGATAGTGAACAAACATGCTCTACATTTATTTGCCCAGACTGTCTGGAGTCTTCCAATCAGAATTCCTACTACTGTTTACCCTTTTAGTCACAACCAGCATCCACTCATCATCAAAATTCACAAACTCTCCTGGCCCTTTAAGTCTGCCATCCCCAGTAGGCGAGCTTAATGAGGGAGGGTAGTTGTTGAACAATGGGTCAAACTTGTCCCCAGCTTCTCACATGCTGGGACGTCTAATGGCTCATTTGATCACACAGCTGGACGTATATTTGGTATTTCCACTCAAAAGCATTCTGCTCAGACAGCAGAAGAAAAGAAAGTATAATCTGAATAAACGTGACATAAATGTATTACTGAAGGGGTGAAAAGTTATGGGACAATGTATGCATAGAGGATGCTTGCTATGGGATACAACATCCACAGCAACAGGAGAGCAGACATGTAGCTTTATGACTAACATCAAGTAAATGCAGGTTAATGACAGGGTTACAGTGAACTCAAAGAACTGCAATTACTGTAGACAGTATGATATGATGATAATGGATAATGTACAGTAAAAGGGAGCCCGACTTGTGTTGTGTAACAAGTGGCTTTATAAATGTCGAACATGGCTCGTAATATGATGCACAGGATGTTGTTTTGCAGTGACAGTTTGTGTCACCCATGTGTAAAGAAATACAAACGCTGTTGTTCCTACTCATAACGCCAGCGTCACAAGCCTGTGTGCTGACTTCAGTCCAAAAAACAAATACAATTTTGCTACAGCTGTTCTCGTAACTCTGTGAAATGTCATTAAGTGTAAGTCGCTGAAGGGATTTGGCAAGACGTCCTACACACGCAAAAGAGACAGTTCAGACAGTTTCCGTGAAAAGAAAAGACGCTGCCTTCAAATGTAGAGTTTCAAAGCCCTTACAATTAAATGTGTGGCACTACACAAAGAGCAAAAGTAGTTTACGAGCCAATTAAAGTCAGCTCGGGTTTTATTTATTGTTGTTAGACAACTTCAATTTTATTTTATTTCTCTAAAATCCATACATTTAGTTTACTTACATGGAACAGTTATTAAAATTATTCATAATAAAAGCTGAAAACAGAGAATGTTAGGTATTTGTGAGTGGTGAATAATCTGCAAATGATTAATTAAAATTTAAAGTTTTCTCCACAAAAAATAAAAAAAAAACGGAAAAATAAAGCTTAAGTGATTCAAACAGTGACAAAATCCAACTTTGTCCCAGTTATGCGAGGAGTTATAAAGGTTTATCTTAAAAAAACGTGTTGTTTGGGCGGGGGGGGGTCTTTTTTTTTTACACTGTTTATGATCACTCTAGTCAGTTTTAGTCTCATTCGGAATCCAGTATGTAGTTGCATCTTGATAGAGGTGCCATGTCTGGCTTTATAATTGCATTCTGAAAATGTGCAAAACAGACCATATTTCCAGATTACTCATACAAAAAAACACATTCAGCTCTGAAGGTCACCTTAACCACAAAACTACGGGGTCAAGTTGGTCCCTTCCTGACTTGAATATGCGCCAACACACCCCTTTAAATGTACTACTTTGTAAGTCTGTGGTGACTCCGCACTTAAAGAAGATCCCCATGCCATCACAACACAACTCAGCATGACTCCTCCCTCCCACTAACCGCGATGAAACTGCGGGACAGAATTTAAAAAATACAAAAAAGGACAATGACTGATGATCAGTTGTTGTAGCTCCTCTGCTTTACACTTCCTGAATCATGCTGTTTGGGCAGTCATTTATTTATTCCGATCTCTTTTTTTCTGTCATGTAGTTCTGCTAGGAGAGGAATCAAGCCAACATTACACCAACAGGCAGACACCCACATTAGGTTATCCCTTTCACACTTCGAGAACTACCCAGATCCACCCACATCCCCAGAGAGAGCGAGAGAGAGAGAGAGAGGGAG
>NW_005187503.1:1508754-1568109 GCF_000239375.1 Pundamilia nyererei | reverse complement strand
TGTGTGTGTGTGTGTGTGTGTGTGTGTGTGTGTGTGTGTGTTTTAGCGAGACAGACAGACGGAAAGAATGTGCGCGCCCGTATTTCCTCCTGCATTACCACACCGTCTGCACCACACCTCGACTTTTAATTGGTCGAGGAGATACCGCCGTTTGCATACATCATGTTCGATGCACGTGTGAGCTTGCAAAATACCCCCGTTTAACAACTTTTACTTTTCCCTTATCTAAAGTAGGGGATCGTCCCTCGATGAGTTTCCGCCACAAATCAAATGTGTCTGACATTAAAAAACATAATCATGTTCGCTATATGATATTAAATGTCATAATATAATATAATTAATATAATATTTATTATTGTAAAGCCACGTTTTTCCAAAAACGTATCTTTCAATGTCCAGCGTTCGCGCACACAAAGTCTTGTGTTGCGTTCGTGTTTATGTGAGGACAATTCATCTCTTTATGTCGTCCCCGTGGCTGCACACCTATTTCGTTGATCCTCTTTCCGGTACCTTTGGCTCTGCGTTGATATCTGCGTAGTTTGGTGTTCATAATCGTTTGTCTCTGTCTCCCTGCACAAATCCCTCCCCTCTCTTCAGGCTCCCTCCCTCCTCCGTGCGCTGACATAGTCACTCTCACACTTTGGCACGCACGCGCGCACGCACACAAACACGTCTCCCCCGCACACTCCCCCCGTCTTGGTGCTGTCTCATTCACTTCAGTACTCCATCCACGCACAAACTCCAACTTGAAGCAGGGGGGGCGGGGTTGGATATATACAACCAAGAGCAGGCCACAAGCTACACTCAGACTGGACCCACTTGCAGTGCAAAGACCACAAGCAAGAAGACTCCGAAGCCGGGAGTAGAAGTACCAACATTTATCCTGGAGCTTAGAGCGAAAAGACAAGCGAGACCACGGCGTTTGGTTCTGCGGACTGTCTGCTGGAGCTCCGATACAACCAATTTGTCACTCCGCTATACACCAGTTTCTCTGGATATAGCAACTAAACAAAGTTGGTAGTAAACTCTTTGGAGTTTGGTTAGAGTCGCTTTATATTTCTTTGCTTGTGAGATTGGACTGCACTGAAACTTGGGATCGACCCTCCTGGGTCGGGCTGGACCTGGCGCATCCTTTTCGCGGCGTCAAACACTGCGAAAGTTTTGGCCAGAGCGCAGATCTCAAGACTTTGAGTCGGGTCAGACTTTGAGATATCCTCAGCAGCTGCTATCCGTGTCCAGATTCCAGATACCTGGGCGATCGGTTAGAGAGCCACTGACCAGACTTCAAAGAAAACGTTTTCAAGGTAAGAAAAGAGCACAAGTTTTTTTTTCATTCTTTCGTTGCTTCATCTCTTAAACGTGCCTTATGTGAGTGCGGGCTTGTTTTTTCTGTGTTTCATAACTTAACATGCTGTTAAGACACTGAACACTGAAAGTTACAAAGTGATTGTGTATGAGTGTCGTCCTCCGGCAGCGGAGTTTGTTGTCACTTGTAAGTCGCTGTCTGTGGTGCTGAAACTCTCGCCTGTCAGTGATCTGATCTGCTCTGTTCGTGCAAAGCGTTTCTGCCGAATCGTTCTGTTGTTGTTCTTTGTAGTTGTTCAGCTCTTGTGTGTAACCCATGTTTGTTCCTTTAACAGCCCCTACAGCTGATCCGCACAGCTGCTCTGAACTGTTAGAAAGTTCTAGCTCAACAATCCTGGAAGGGTAGCGATAGTACCATGTCATGCCGCTCTGATTTTGGCAACAGGTTGTTTGACAGAAGTTTCTGGTATAGCTGTATCTTTTAGACTACATGGAAGATTTGGGTGTGGCTGTGAAAGATGTTAGAATCTTTTGAACTGTATAAAGCAGAACATTTAACTATTGCAGATGCTTTTTAAGTGATGCCCTCAACAGCTTACATCGTCTGACTACTCCATGTAGCAGGATTTCAAAGATAACTAAGACAGAGACTTTGCACAGCAAAAAGAAATGTCTGCATCCCTGAAAAAAGCCTACAGACTGAGTTTATTTAACACACATGCACTCTGCAAACTGTGCCTCCAGGTGCCTAGAGTCCATGTGAGCAATCGGTTGAGTTTCGCTGTTTGATATTTTTACTGTAGCAAAGCCATCTCCAGTGGTCTAGTTTCCTGCACACGTGTGCAACTACTTGCAATGGGTGCAGCAAACAAAAAAGCGAGCAATTTGTGGATGAAGCACAATCAGTAATGGCTTCAGAAATTGCTTTTCTTGAGTTCGGTTCAGCAAAAGAGAGCAGCTTGCAAAGAAAAGACAGAGGTCGAGAAATACTGATGATCTGTTTGTTATCCTTCCTCTACTGCACTCAAACATACATACACACAAATCTACCAGTGAAGAAGGAGACAGATTCCATCTCAAACAGCATTCAGACAGAAAAGCTTAAGTTTCACATTTCAGTTGATACAAATCTAGATAACTAAACGTATCTGATTTCAAAGTGTTACATCAGATTAAAAGTAATTGGTTTGTCTTAATGGATTTTAATATTAAATATCTCTTCTGGGAGATAATATTCTGACTAATTTCAACACTATCCTCTTTATCACATCTTAACCAAATCAGAACTCAGTGCTTACTACAACCCATGGAAATTATCATAACTTTCTGATTTACACAGTAATACAGTTCTTTATTTATTCAGGTAAAAGTCTCATTAAGATCAAAACTCTCTTTTACAAGAGAAACCTGGCCAAGACTCATGCAGATGTCTTAAACATCTGCAGGTGTTTCTTAACAGCCTGTGCAAATGTAACATTTCATCAAATGGATGCTTTTTTGCTTTTAGAATAGAATAGAGTAGAATTCAACTTTATTGTCATTGCACATGCACAGGTACAGGGCAACGAAATGCATTTTGCATCCATCCAGAAGTGCTTTAGTGATATAGATATATTACAATATATATTAGCAATAATATAGATATGTAAATATATCACAGAAATGGGTCTATTATGGTATGTTATAATGTACACGGTATGAAGTATGTTGTGAATATTCTATAACTATAAGTATGTACAGGCTGTAGTGAGTACAAGCTATGTACAGGCTATGAACAGGATATACAGTAAATATGAAAAACTATACAGAATATGAAATAAATAACTTTACAGAATCTGAGATATACAGCTATACAGAAATGGGAACTATGCAAGTTGTAGGATTAAAGATGCATTAATAAGTATAATTGTTTCTTTGCACCTGACACGAGTAATGCAAAGCTTGCTGTATGTGCCATAGAGGAACTGTGTATGCCACCAAAAGCAGACAGCATGCTGCGGATTGTTATTTTGCACTTTTTATGTGTTTCACACTGATCTGCAAAAAATAACCCCGTCTCCATAACGACAATCTGCCTGCTTTTTAGGCTGCCCGCTATGCAAAAATTTTGTTGACGACAGCAAATGGAAAAAGCAAGACGAAAGGGGCAGAAAGACTGGGTGTGGGGTGGATGGGGAGGGTGAGCAGGGAGGGGGGGGGGTGTTGAAAGAGAGCAACACAGACTTTTTCAAAGACAGCTGGACCTTTCTTTTCACTCTGTGTCTCATCCGATGCCCATTCATGGAGCTTCCGGTTTTTGGGAGGCGGGTGGGAGACACCCACCTACACAAAGCAGAGGTCTTTGCTGCGCTGCTCAAAAAGAGGAGAGGGAGGGTTAGCGAGAGGCAGGGATGGATGGAGAGAGGTGAAACGAGATGTGAGGAAAGTAATTATGAGTCTCTGCCTGAAAAGTGCAGGTGCCTCTCAAAGTGACTGCCACTATAGGCATCAATTGTGTGGCTGTGTCGCTGCCCCACCTTTATGATTAACTCTATGGCAACATGTAGCCAATACAGGCTTTTACTGAAATAACATGTTTAGTATCCTGCATACACATACCTTACAATTCCTGATCACAGCTTATGTATTAAATGTCGCAGTGGATGATAGCTTCAGTGGGCTGCACTGACAACAATCAGTCAAGTATAGCTGAACATGAAAAAGAATAACCCTAAAAGGTGTTGCTGAGCAACAGTGTTTTGTCCTCCCGTCTGAGCTCAGGGAGCATCTTGGCCATTTCTTCTGTGAGTCCAGTCGACTACACAGACTTTGTAGTAACTGTGCACTGCTTCTCCAGGCAGGATTAGTCATATAGTGGCAAAGGTTGGAGTCTCTACAAGATAAAGCAAGTTCTGTACAAAGTATGCCTGCAGGATTAGTAAGACAAAATAAAGAAAAGTAAAGAATGCAGCAGATGTCTAGTGTGCATGCATATAGCTTTTCAGCAGAGCAGAATTAAATGCTTCACTAGAGTGGGTTTGAGTGATTCACAGGTATGATATGTGCATGCACCTCGCCTAAAATGCATGCTTTTTCCCTAATTATGCACAGAAGACAAGCATTAGTCACCATAGCTGCATAGATCATTTCACTCACTGCAATGGTATGTAATGCAAAAGCAATTTTAGAAATGACATAGCAGGATATGAAATCACACACAGACTAACCATTTCACTTGTTTACCACTCAATAGCAGGGGCGCATTGCACAAATGATGGAACTAATAGGCGTCTGTGGTTGCCAGTGGCAATGCTTGTATGAACGTCAGACTGACGCACACGATTCGCAGTACAGTTCAGTGTGTGGGAGGAAAGAGCAAAAGCTTGGAGATACCAGCTTGCTGTGAAGGACTGTAATTGCACTGCCTGAGTAATTATGTCCCAAAGAACAGGGCATTTTAGATCACTGAACATACCCCGAAACGCTGTGATACAGATCAAAGGCAGATTCCTGATGCATAAATATTAGTCTGACAATAGGGCCAATTAAAATGCATATCATGGAAGTGGAAGAAATGCATTGTATTTGAAGAAAGCGCCTCTCATGCATACTAATATGTGGTGTTTTGTTTTGATTAGTTAGATGTTAGTGCATACTGACAATTTTTTTCCTCTTCTTCATTTCTCTGTTTTTCTGCAGCTTCCTCTTTGATACAGACATGGCACATTGTCTGACTTGCTAAAACTTAAGCATCCAACAATTCTTGAGAGGGGTTGTGAAGATAAGTAAGAGATCTGAGTGCAGTAACTTGCAACAAAGAAGTCAAAGAAACGACCTGGTTAAACCAGAAATCACAGCTATATCAACAATATCCTCTATCTAAGCCGACCCAATGGCGTGGTCAGCTCTTACCGGCCCCTGTGTGGCCCTCGTCCTGCTCTTCTTCGGTTTGACCTCCTGCACTCCTTCTGGACCTGCCTCTCCCACCTGTGCTACCCTGGAACAGAGCCGCTTCTTTGGTGTTTTCACTTCCACGACCACCCTGCACTCCACACCATGCTCCTGGACCCTGCAGAATCCTGATCCTCGCCGTTACACCGTCTACATGAAAATCACCAAGCCCACCGAGTCCTGCGTGCCCCGCCAGATCCGGACCTTCCAGTTCGACTCCTTCATTGAGACCTCCCGTACCTACCTGGGCATGGAGAGCTTCGATGAGGTTGTTAGGCTGTGCGATGGTACAACCACTGTCACCTATCTGGAGTCAAGCAAGCAGTTCCTGCAGATGCGCAAGGTTGCTCCACGAAACGGCCTGCAGATTGTGAACGGTGAGAATGATGTCAGTGAGTTCAAGGCTGAGTTTCTGGTCGTGGGGAAGAGGAACCCAAGTATGCCTGCCTGCCAGATGCTGTGCCAGTGGCTGGAGAAGTGCCTGTCCAGTAGCACCCATGATTACCCCTGTGGCATCATGAACACCCCCTGCCAGTGCTGGGAGGTCCCAAAGAGGAAGCCAGGAAGCTGCTACAGAGGCGGTGTCTATGTTGAGAAATGCCTTCCCATTCCCAAAGACAATGGACGTGATGCTGAGATTATCAGTAAGTTTGTAACTTGAGTGTTTTGATTTGTGCTCAATCCCCCTTTTTTCCCCAAGTATGTTCTGGCTTGCTTATTATTTGCTTAGCAATAATCAAATAGGTCAGACTGTTGTTGGGGTGGTTAGATAATGTTGTGCAAGACCCCACAGCTCTGCATGCTTTCTACAACTCGTCTGTTAGCGTGTGTGTCTGAAGAGGAGCTAAGGTAATGATCCTCGTCTGCAGAGCGGGGCCATAGGCAGAGGTTGTGTACTTAACCATCGCAGAGTAATGAGGGGTAAATCAAAGGTGTTAGAGAAGTTCGCCAGTGCATGTTCACACCTAAGTGGCAGGACCTCCTGAACTGCACACACAGTCAGCTCTTCATTTTATCTAGATGCTTGACAAGGAGGCTTAGTCTTAGGGGGAGATAGAGGGCATGTTTGTCTGTTAGCCCGGGGCAGAGAAGAACACAAAGAACTCGCAGCCAGCTGGCACCAGAAATCGAAGTGCCGCACTTGAGGTTGTCATAGCAACACACCAGTCAGGCTAACACACACACACTGCTCTGCTGTGGTTCACACCATGTGGTTAAAAGCAAACATTCATCATTTCAAATTGAACTTGTATTGCTTATAAAGAATCGTCCTTGCTCATTGTCTTTACATAAAACATATATTATTCACTTCCTGTTCTTTTATTGGAAATGTGATTGAAAATCAGCTACATTACAACAGTTTAAGTTTCCAACTTTTGCTCAATATCTCTCTCCCTCTTATCTCTTCCTGCAGAGGGCTGGTCTGGTTGGGGCCGCTGGTCCGTATGCAGTCAGGAATGCGGTGGCGGAGTCCAGGTGCGCAGCCGAGCCTGCCAGCCTGATGATACCGCGTGCGAGGGAACAGTGGAGGAAGGGCGGGCTTGCAACTCTCAGGCATGCATTGGTAAGCCCAGCTCTAATTTAGTCATGCAACTGAGAACGATGGTGCAGATGATGCAGATTAAGTAGTGTAATGGCGTAATTTTCAAACTCTTTCAGGCAAGGAGCGCAACAAGAGCCAGGGTCTGCGGGCCATAATTGGGTTGAGAAGGGACAATGCTGATGATTCTAACCATGGAGTTGTTGCCACTCAAACAGGTGAGATAGCAAGCACTTGTTAACACTTTTGCACACTGTGATCCAAGCCAAAGGTGTTACTCAGGGCATCTAATTATCATCCTAACATTTCTGAGTGTTAAGGGGCTGTGATGACCCTCTATTATATCATGTTCATAGATGCTACTACAGATGAGTGGACCCCCTGGAGTGCATGCTCAGTTACCTGCGGGGAGGGCTGGCAGGGCCGAAGCCGTGTCTGTGCTACTTCCTCATTCACCACCCAGTGCACCGGACCCCTGCGCGAGAACCGGCCATGTAATAACACAGTTGTCTGCCCTGGTGAGTCCCTGGTTGATTCTCTTTAATGTTGCAGAAGGAGAAAAGAAAAAAAACAGAGAGAGATGTAGAAAATTGGAGAGACACCTGACGTCTTTGAAGTGTATAATACAAGTAGAAGCCATTATCTCTTAATTAGGTTCCTTTATGCAACATCAATCACAAAAGTAAAGGAGATAACGAGATGCAGACAAGTTATAAAAACATCTCTGAGCTCTCACAAACTGAGATTAAGAGCCTGAAAAAAAGGGCTGACTGTCATTATCAAGGAAACTTCACTATCTTCCACCTAGCTGACTGCCCCACCTAGTGGAGAGTTTATAAAATGTTCCAGGACATTAAAGCTTACATTTTCATCCTGTGTTCTATAATATCCTTCATCAAAATACCCCCTTGTGTTACCTTTGTGCAGTGGATGGTGCTTGGGATGAGTGGACCCCCTGGAGCCTGTGCTCATCCACTTGTGGCCGCGGCTATCGTGATCGTACCCGCACATGCAAGCAGCCCCAGAATGGCGGAGAGCCTTGCCGTGGCCCCGCAAAGCAAACCAAGTTCTGCAACATTGCTGTTTGCCCAGGTGAGTCATGAACCTTTAGACTGTAAGTGCTTATTTAAGTGTAAGCATAAAAAAGACATACGTAATCCTCATCATCAAATGAGTTCTACTGGACTCGTGTTCTTTTACTACCGTCCTTAAAAATCTATGACAACTGACCCTGGATATGCTATTTAACCCCCCTTGGTGAAGTGATTCATAGACGAGAGCTAATTAAGCCACTTATTGGCATCACCACCATCACAAACAGCGACTGCAGTGGCAGGTTGATATTACATCTGACGCATCAGAATAAAATCATCGGTGGGCATTAGTCAGTAGCTTTATAACAACTACCAGTGACTCATAATATGCTCACGGTCATTCAGCCACCTACACATGTACTGAAAAGATTTAACTCATTTTGAAGTCACAGCAGCAGTTTGTTAGTTTTTCCCTACTTTGTTCACAGCTGGTTTAGTCTGTGTTTTTCCTTCTATTTTTTAAATCAGAATAAAATCTTATTGCAGTTGCATTTTACTATCAGCAGATGTCTCTGTCGTCTACAGCTAAATCACTGCTAGTGTTTGAAACAGAGAGTTGGCAAAGTCATTTATAAATTCAATTTGAAACTGAAATGTTTAGGAAATTAAGTCATCCTTAGCTGCCTATTTGCTGTAATTTAATTCTTTATTTTGACCAAATTTTCTAAAGACCACGAGGAATATTACATCTATTTTATCATTTCAGGACAGCATTTAATAACAATTTTGATTCTTTCTTCTTTTTTTTTTCAGGGTTATTATGCTCTTAAATATAAAAATAGGATGTGAAAATTGGTTTCTGTTGTCAGTCAATCTTCAATCTTAGTTGCATTTCTGAGTAATTTATTTAAAAATACATTACAAGAAAGATGGCTTCCGTGGTCAGTGTAATTGCGTGTGTTCTATTTAAGGAGAGTGGATCTTAGAGGGTGAAAGGTACATGCAGTCATGCTTGAAGGGCAGATTACTGAGCTCCAACTTTCTGTTTCGTTTAAACTCAAAAAAGTAGGTCATGTGAAATGTTAATGTACTGGTGACTGTGCTATGATGCCTCTGGCCTGAGGGCCTGTCATGTCTTCACAAAGTTATAACTTTCCGGCGAACGTGCTCTTCTGCCTCCCTCTAGTGGACGGATTCTGGAATGAGTGGTCTGCTTGGACTCCATGCTCTACCACCTGCTCCAATGGCACCATGCAGAGAACCAGGGAGTGCAACGGGCCATCTTACGGGGGTTCAGAGTGCCACGGCAGCTTCAAAGAGACAGCCGACTGCTTCCTGAAAGAGTGCCCTGGTAAATATATGTATATATACACATATATATATTTATATATGTTTATATCTATATATCTAATTCACTTAAAGAAAAAAAAGAAATGAATCAGGCATATCACAGTACAGAGTTAATGCTGTAAAATATTTTGTGTGTAGTTGATGGACGCTGGCATGAATGGAGCTCATGGGGCAGCTGCAGCAAGACTTGTGGTGGAGGCAACCAGCAGAGGCAGAGGGTCTGTGAAGGGCCTTTCTTTGGAGGAGAACCTTGCCCTGGTGATTCTAGAGAGCATAAGCGCTGCAATGACAAGAGATGCCCTGGTTAGTGGTCTTGATACAATAAATAAACATAGTCTCAGTACAGCGCAGCCCAAATACAAAGAAAATAGATTTCCTATCTTATCTCACTTGATTCATTTACCTGTCAGAACCCCATGAGATCTGCCCCGAGCAAATCACTGGAGATGTCGTGTGGAAGCAAACCCCCGCTGGAGACCTGGCTGCCACTGGCTGCCCTGCTAATGCCTCAGGTAGAGTAACACTGATGTTTGATGTGATTTGTAGTTTTTATTTCCGCCCCTTGGGTGCTTAAACTATATAACCCCCCACTATGCCAAAAACAAGATTGTGCTTTCTCTTTACAACAGGTCTGATTCTGCGCCGCTGCACTCTTGATGCTATTGGCCTCGCCTCCTGGGAGAACCCAACTTACATCAAGTGTGTCTCCAAGAACTATGAAAACATTCAGATGCTGGTAAGCCCTGAAAAACATGCCCCAGTTAATTAAAATCCTAAATGCCTCATCTGTTTTTTGGGAGCGCAAAGGCTCAGACTAACCTCTTGACTCTCTGTTGTAGTCGAGGGACTACAACGCCAAAGCACAGATGGGGCGAAGCGTGGATGGGGTCGCTGAGGTGATCTCACGCCTGAGAACCTCCTCTGATAAAGGGGCAAGTTACAGCGGCGACATCTTGGCCATCATGGAGATCTTGAAGAACACCACCGAACTCTACAAAGAAACTAGGCTGAGACTGAGCAACTCCGATATAGAGGTGAGGCCTTAAGACTTGTCAGCAAGGAATTCAAAAAGCACCGGTGTTGGCACCTTCTTACACCTCTGCCTCTATTTAATGATCTGCAGAACTACGTCCAAACCATCAGCAACTTACTGAAGGAGGAACATCGTGACAAATGGGATGAAGCACAGCTGGTAGGTGATAAGGGGGTTCATACACAAGTGATTCACAGTAGATGCGAGCAAGCTGGAGAAAAAGAGTCTATTTTCATGACATTCTCCAGATGGGATTATGTACAAGAAAATAATTAGAATTATGGCTCTAACATCTAGAATTTCTCAATTTGTTTAAATATGTTCTTAAGTTGTTCTTACAACAGACCGGGAAGAACATATTCCCCCCTCCCACTTTCATGATGCTCTGTCAGTGTTCCTGCTAAAGCGAGTGATGAAACAACTCCTACTAATTGAGTTCCCAAAGATAGACAAGACTTTTTAGATAGAAAAGTTCAAAAAGAAGAAAACTCCCACCGCATCTTGCAAACACGTGTTTGTGTACAAACTGAAAAACAGGAGGGTGGATTACTAAGGCCAATGCGACACAGAGAAAAGCACGTCAAGGTGACAGCAAGGGAGAGAGAGAAACTGAATCAGGGAAAATCACTACTCCCACTCGGCAATCTGTGAGCCTCCATGCCATCCTACATACTGATGGCTGTTGTAGGGAGACACAAGCTGTACATCTCATGCAAGCACACACCTTGCGCCCACATCGCTGCAGTTGTGCGTCAGAAACACGCAAGTCGGGCAGCCCTCCCTTCCACTGAGCAGGAGAGAGTGGACGAAAAAACCTCAGTATGAATCAACAGCCTGCCCATTTATGGCCTTAAGGAAGTTCCGAGGTTGCATAGCAGCAAGAAACATTTTTTCTTCTTCTTTTTTCAGTCCACTGCAGAGCACTCTGAAAGAATAATCACAACCCTAACAGTCAGAGGGACAGGAAAACTAGATATGAACATGTAATTAAGGAACTGCGACTTTGCCTTTCTACACAATTAAATCCATTTGCACCCTTTTTATACAATCAAACTCAATCCACTGAATTCACCTGTTATTGACTCCTATCCTTCTCTCTTTTGTCTTTTTCTTAACCAGATGGGTGCCACTATTAAGGAATTCCTCCGCCTCGTTGAAGAGTTTGTGAGCATGATTGGGATGCAAATGAGTGGCTTTCAGGAAATTTATGAAACCACTGAGAATTTAGGTGAGCCCCAATTTCCTCTGCTAGCCTCTCTCTGTCCCTCTCATGTCTGCTCAGAGTGATTTGTCCTTTCTCCACCCGGAGAGTCCATCAATCTTAATCTCACCGCTGTGTATCTGAACATACAAACGGCAGCAGGCTGTCATCTTCATCAGCTATGCCACCTCCAAAATGCTGCGGCAGTATTTTTAGCATAATATGCGTGTGGTGCCTTTTGCACAAACTTATCAAACTTTCAATTAGCACTACAGCGTGAAATACAAACGTCACACGCTGAATCACTTTCTGCAATTTGCATGGCTGTTTTGGCTCAGTGAAGGTGACATTCTCACAGAATTTAGTGGGAAGTGACTACTATGGTCAGCTAGCACTACACACGAAACTGCAGTGTCCTTGGCGCAGTTTGCATCAGTTCATTCAGACAGTTTTTCAGCTGTTGCAGTATAAAATAAACAGAGTTGAAATAGATGACCTCTGAGTGCTGTTTACTAACAAAAAGCCATAATGTCTAAATTTCTGTTCCTCTCAGTGCTGAGCATTCACAAGCGCTCTCCGGCTACAAGCTCCAACTTCACCTTCACTTTGAAGGGCTGGAGAGACACGTCTGACTGGGTCAGGACCTCTGAGGAGAAGGTCACAGTGTCTCGTGATGCGCTGTCCGTTGAGCAGTCAGGTGAGTTTTAACAAACGTGTATCGATATCATTTTTACATAATTTATTTTATGGGGGAGATCAGCCAACACGCAGCCTTGTGAACATGATTTATTTTTTTTGCTTGTGTTTTTCTAGATGGCAGCGATGCGATTGTGACTGGCATGGTCCTCTACAGAAACCTTGCATCCATTCTGTCCTTCCATAGGTAATACAATCTCTCTGCTTTTATGTGTATGAAACTGGCCTTCCATGAAATACATTTTGTAGCCACTAGATGGCGCCCCTTTGACTTTATCCTCCTGTATTTTCTTGCATTTATGAGTCATTTTTACTGCTAAGCCTTACATCAGACCATACCCGCGTTCGTTCTGCTGTAATGTCTCATTGAAATGTCCTCTTTCTCCACAGCAACACTACCCTCCTCAATTCTAAGGTGGTGACGGTAATCGTCAAGCCCAACCCAACTCTGCTGTCATCCCCCGTTGAGATCGAATTCCCCCACCTTCATAATGTGAGTCCCTAATGGTTCTCCAAACTAATGGAGCCTCACGAATAAATATCACCCCCCTCTGGCTGTTTGCTCACTACAGCGCACAAGGCCTGACATTTTACTGACATTTTCAGTGACACTGTGACTTTTACTTTACTTGTGTCAGTTGAAATTCATGGAAGATCACAGCACAGCCAAGTGGTCGGCTGCTGATGATGATGGTGAATGATGATGATGACAAATCATGCGTAATGATTAGCCTCTTGTGCTGATAAGGAGCTGTTTTTAGTTTCATGCATGCTTTTACAAGAGAGTGTAAGGAATGTGGGCAGGTGGCTGGCAGCAAGCTGTTGCATCTCACACATTTATAGTAAGGTGTCCCAACCCACGCGTTTCCCTTTTCTGTAGCGATTCCTCACACTTTCTTCTCCATCTGCCTCTTCTTGCAGGGCACCATAAACGAGACGTGCCTCTCATGGGACGAAAGCGAAACGTAAGTGGTGACTAAAGTTGTTTTTCTTCTTATATGTGCGTCTAACCATCACTCACATGAAGTCCTGCATGGTCTCGTCACCTGATCTGGTGCTAGCTGCTGTTTATCTCCTCACGTAGAGCTGACGTCCCCACAATAGCTATTCAGCCCCCTCCACTCCCCCGGCACTACCCACTGTTAATCTTACTCTCACCGCAGAGAGAGCAATAATTTCTCATCCATTTTTCATGTCAATCACTTTGACAGCAACACAGAGGAATGCCACAACATGTTCATTTTTTTGAGCCCCATGCCTGAAGCTTTAGGACTCAATCAGCTGTCTTACACACTTACTGCAAAGCACACAGATGCGAGAAATGACAGCCCTAATGAGCCACACTGGTTGCGACTGAGTGACACTTCACTTTGATCTAACAGTCTCCTTCGTCACTTTAAACTAACCACATCCCGAAGAGGGAGAAATACAAAGGCGGCACCTCTAACCTCATTATTAGCATCACAGTGAGCTCACTGCTGCACCTTTAGGTCAACTGCAGAGTGTCAGCGTAAAGACGATGGACACTGTCCCTCTCCTTCCTCTCAGTTATGCTCATCCGCCACCGCTGAGGTTAATGTCTATGGCATTTGGAAGTTTAGTTTTTTAAAGATGCTTACATCCATTTGAATGACTTGCCCTGGATCAGTCAGCCTCCAGACCCACTATGCCACTCTTGAGCAATACACAGGTGGACAATTTGCATATAGATAGACTTGTATACTTCAGAAAGACTGATAAGAAAATACACCTGCACCTCACATAATAACCAGAGTCTGAGAAAATGTAATTAACTCATATACTTTCAGAGAGAAGGCATGTGCCTGTAGTCAAATTAGATTCTTTTTTGACAGCGGATGTGATTAATGGCAGGATAGAGACGGTGGAAATGGCAGAAGATGGAGCTCGGGATGATGGCAGAGTTGGGGGGGGGTCGCTGTTTGCTTACAGAGCTGCATATGTCTGAGAGTGCTCTCATCGCAGGACATGGTCTTTTTCTGTGACATTAATGGGGTCACACATGCTTTTTAAGACCTGCCTTTCATCACAATTCAACATGCAACCTTTAGCCTATCACAGCTCAAACAGAGTGCACATTAAAAAGTGCAGCCCAGCCTACTTAGATGTAGACAGTCATAATAGTTTTACCCTGCAGCTGTCCTCCCATGGCAATCTATACCAGACTGGACCTGCTGGCTATAATACCCTTCTCTGTTTACCACCCAGTCAGAGCCTGAGGGTGCTGGACATTGCCTTAAAGTCCCCTGTGCTCTCTGGCATCTGACATGTGGCGCTGAGGTGTAGGTTTCCTCAAAATTGAGAAAGGATCACAATTCACATCGCCTCCATATTCCTGTCCTTCTATTTCTAAAGAGGGAACATCTTGTCCTTTGTCTTCTTGTCCTCCATAAGTTGGACATCTGTTTGCCTTTTATCTCATGTCTGCTGAAGAAAGATAGTATGTAGCAAGAACTGTTGGAGATTAAGACTTTTATGAAGGTCTTTTATCACTAATTATGTCACAGATGGACCCATCAAAAAGAACATAACCTGCAAATAAGTTCTAAAATAAAACAGTTCAGTCGTAGTATGTTATAGAAAAAATAATTTATTCACATAAACGGTATTTGAATGCATAGATATGTTTTATATATACATATTTTCCCACCACTTATATAACAAAAACCATAATAGTAATCCATCAAGAGACATTCACACGAGAGATTTCTCTGATCTCTCCTCTCCTAACCCGTTGTTGCCTTCCCTCTCCTTCTCTGTGCAGTTCCTCTCTGCTTGGGTCTTGGTCTGCTCGGAGCTGCAGAGCGGTGCCCGTTCATTCATTCAGAACCAAATGCGTGTGTGACAGCCTCTCCACCTTCGCCATTTTATCGCACGTCAACTTCGACTCGGTAAGTTATCCATCTGATCATAAAATAAGCTTCTTTATTCCCTCCGATGTACATGTTAAGTGTTTAGTGCAGTGTGCGCGTGAATGCGGTGCAGTGTGAACGTACAGTGCTTGTTTTTCGAGCGCTTTGCTGTAGCGCTGCCTGCCAGCGCTCCTTTGTCTCCGTACAGGTGCCGCTGATCGGAGAAATGCAGCTTTTTCTGGGTTATGTATATTTAGCGGGGGATAACCGAGCAACATGTTGATGTGCGCGGATTGCGTTTAGATTTTGAATTCAAAACCTTGCGAGTTGCGTTTCGGGCGTGCACATTTTTATTTTGCTCGTGCTTGTTAATTTGATGATGATTTGTTTGCTGCAGCTACATAAATTATATAAAAAAAAATAGAAAAGATATATGTTTTATCTGTAGTATGAAATACGTTAATGCCTAGCTGCTTGTATTAGAAGAAAGATCGCCTGCGAATGATTAATTCAACACCATAAAATGATTTTCTGCCCGTCGGACTGCATTTATTGTCCGATTATGGTTATGAATAATGCACGTTTGTCCAAACTATACGGAGTTAGTGCAGCTTGCATGCCCGATGCGCTGATTACCAAAATGTGCCCTTGTGCATCGCTTTATTTCATGCGCAAAAACAATGTGTAATTTTCCCCCTTTAGACTGTGTTGCCTCTAGAGCATCTTCCTCTCCAGTTGCCTTGGTAACGGCTTCTGCAGCGCAAACTCGGCCTGTGTGATTTTTGATAACTGAGATGCTGAAGGGGGGAACACACAGTCACATCCCCTCCTCCTCCTCCTCTCTCCTATACCCCTCAGGACAGAGGAAATGGTCTGTCCATCTCCGATCTGATAAACAATCAACAGATGTCCATTAGTCTGAGGAAATGTATAGTTTAAATACGCAAATTTTGCTTATTTCCTTAAGTGTGCAGGCAGGAGTAAGACAAACAACCAGTGAATTTGGTATGCAGTGTTTTTCTGCTGCTCAATCCCCACTGAGGATTGTCATTTTTTCCTTCCCAACCTGTTGTTTACATCCTAGATTTGATTTGCTTTGTTGTTGCCAGTCTAAATAGTCCCTCCAATATTTGTTACAGGCTACACACACACAAATGCGCACACACACACACACACACACACACACACACACACACACACGGCCCTCCCCTCATTCCCCCGCACCACTAAAAATGCAGCTGCGCCAATCATTTCGTCTGCCAATATCTCTGAATTCTCGATTACATCCATTCCCCTCCTCCTCCTCCTTCTTCTATGGCCACAACACCAAGTCTGAAATGCCAGAGAGGCGACCAATGAGAGGCAGACGTCTGGTCATGCACTGATGCACCCCCCCCCCCCCCCCCTCTCCCCCCCCCCAATCCATCCTTTGATGTGCGCTGTGGACATTTTCAATAACATCTTCCTGCAAACTGTATAAACAACACAAGCGAAATGCACAAGGCTGAAATAGAGAGGAGCGGAAAAACAGCCAGACACTGCAGTATGTTAGCTCTCATTCGATGGTATCGTTTCACGAGTTCTGAGGCAGGTGTTTGAAACACCATGGTCCTGTGGGAACAGCCCACAGCTTGAACAGCCAATTCCCTCGACCACTACTTAGTGCTAGTAAGGAACACCTTAAAAATGTGCACGAGCTAAGATGTCCCACATTTAGATTTCTTCACAAGTAGCTGATGCGATTTGGTGAAGGGCAGGCAGAAGACATGCCTCATATGTAGGTCAAGCTGGCTTTCTAAATTCTAGTCAGTGGCCCATGGTAAAGATTCAACCCAGATATAGCGAATGAGAAAGAAAGGGGTCAGGACAAACTGTATGAACCCTTTTGTTCTCTTTGCCTGATTTAGTAAAGTCTGGGGAAAAATACAATGCACTTCTATCTGCCATCTGTTTTGGGCCCCTTCTGATGTAGCTGGATAGATTTTGAAACAAATTTGCCACACTAAATTAGTCTTTGGCTGCCACAGGCTGGACTTCATGGTAGTGCTTTAATATCAGGGGGGGGAAAACCCTATGTGGAGCAAATACTGAGATGAAGAGGAACAATCCCTCAAGGCTCCGTATTGTACCATTTAAATTTGGGGACACAGTGGTAAACGTATTAGAAGCTGTGCTTCTCATGTGCCCTGCAATACAAGAATTTATCACCGTCATAAATCAAATGAAGGCCAAAGCAGACTCTATCTCCCTCTCCTCTATCAGGGCTAATTTGATACCTGCAGATTTATTTCATTTCAGGACAGTTTTCTCACTCTCCCTTTGCAGCTGTTATCCGTCTTTTCCCTGTCAACACATTATTAAAAATACAATCACAGCATTTGTCAAAGAGAGATTTTTTTTACCAGTAATCACACGCTCTGTGGTGATGACAACTTGATCAGAGGTGTTAGATTAACTTAAACCCTTATTAAAGCCACGAGGGTAGGTGTTAGACAGAGATTCCGGGCACACAAATTGTGCGAAACTGCACAATTATCTTGTGGGGGCTTTGCAGGTGCGTTAGCCAAGCAGCAAGGGTGTTTTGAAGTCTCAAGGAGATGAGATTTGTGTGCACAGCGGTGACCCATTGGCCCTCTAGGTGATTGAGCAGCAGGGACGAAAGACAAAAAACAATCCCTCCTCTGTTTCCCCCACCAGAGGTTCGGTGACAGGGCTGTTTGAAACATGGGATGGTCACCGCCGCTGGCAGCGGCAGGCACCAAGCTGCTGTCAGAGATCAGAAGGGCAGGTGGTGGCAGATTAATGCACAGGTGATAATGGTCCACCTGTTCACCCCTCCAGGGATGGATGAGGAGCTGCTGGTTGGCACAATTATGAACCAAAATTCGGAGGCACAGCTAACAGGGGAGAGAAAAGACGAGCGCAGGATGTCTGTCAGTGATTAGACTGTCGCTGTAGCAGCTCAGACTAATGACTGATTACGGCAACCCTACCTGAACTGCCCTGGGATTTGAGCAACCCCGTTCTTGCCTAATGGAGAGAGATATCTGTGTATTATTTTCACCTCATTTGCTGACTCAAATGCTCAGTGGAGAAATGCAGTGACCCTGACCATTTGTCTAGCTTGCTGCTCCATCTTTCTGACATGTCACCTTGCCTCAGCCGTGGCCTGATTGTGCCATTCAACTGTTTGCCTGTGGGGAGCTGTCTGCTATTCCAGATAGCGCATACCCAGAAGCTTAGTATCCTGAGTGTGTATGTCTGTGTGTGTGGCTTTTATTGCTGGTTTCTTCTCTGCATAAATGTGCATGTGTGTTCATAATCAGCTCTAAGAGGCATGCGTGGTCTTGTCTCCTCTCTGTAGATCATGGACAAGGCACTGCTCCCGTCCGTGACTCTCATCGTTGGCTGTGGGGTCTCCTCTCTCACCCTGCTGCTCCTCATCATCATCTACGTCTCCGTGTGGAAGTAAGTATCCCTCCGAGCAACGATCAGCCATGCTAGCCTCTAATATTTTATGCCGTGTTCTGTGTTTTTCCCTTCCTTCTGCCCGCGCATTGCCAAACTCACTCTTTTTTCCTTCCACCTTTCCCAAACTCTAGGTACATCCGCTCAGAGCGCTCCGTTATCCTTATCAACTTCTGCCTTTCCATTATATGCTCCAATGCCCTCATTCTTGTTGGACAAACTCAGGCTCGCAACAAGGTAAGGCACTTTTCTAAGCAATCCTACCCTCTCTTTTTCAAATTTACTGCTTAGGGGATTGACACAGATTTCTCATCTTTCTATCTCTCCCTTCCTTCCGGGCTCCCACAGGTGGTGTGCACTCTCATCGCTGCATTTCTGCATTTCTTCTTCCTCTCTTCTTTCTGCTGGGTGCTGACCGAAGCTTGGCAGTCCTATATGGCTGTCACTGGTCGTCTGCGCAACCGCATCATCCGCAAGCGCTTCTTGTGCTTAGGCTGGGGTAAGCGTCTTCACGCTCGTGTCGCTCTCTTTTTTTTTTAAATCTGTGTTGCATCATTTGTTTTCTCCATAGCTTTTTATCTTTGATGATCTAACTTTTCTCCCCCTTTTCTGTCTTGCAGGCCTTCCTGCACTGGTGGTGGCTGTGTCTGTGGGTTTTACAAAAGCTAAGGGATACGGCACTGTCAACTAGTAAGTCTACTCTAAGCCTTCTGTTTTTGTCACTTCTCTTTACTCTAGAATTTTTTTTGAGGGGAGAGAAAACTCTTGTCTTAGCTAAAGAATTAACATTCTTCCTTTTCATTTCTAGCTGCTGGCTCTCTCTTGAGGGTGGACTCCTCTACGCATTTGTAGGCCCTGCTGCAGCTGTCGTTCTGGTTTGTATTCTGACTTTGACATCCCAATCCATCACAATACATAGCTGTTTGTAAATGCATCACCCATGATCACACTGTTTCATCCATGTATTTTTTTCCTGCACACAGGTGAATATGTTCATTGGTATTCTGGTCTTCAACAAGCTGGTATCCAAGGACGGCATCACTGACGTGAAACTGAAGGAGAGAGCCGGGTAGGTCTTATTGATCTTCTCAACACACTCGAGTATTGTGCTTATCGTCCTTATCAGTGCCATTACAGGTTCATTGATGATGTGCTTTGATATCACGCCGCACAATCAAACAACTGAAGTTGTTACTAATCTGCTGTTCTCTCCCGCTGCAGGGCATCACTGTGGAGCTCCTGCGTGGTTCTGCCTCTCTTGGCCCTCACCTGGATGTCTGCCGTCTTGGCCATCACAGACCGCCGCTCAGCCCTCTTTCAGATCCTCTTTGCCGTCTTCGACTCACTGGAGGGGTTCATCATTGTCATGGTGCACTGCATTCTGCGCAGAGAGGTAAGAAAACAAATCAATAAGACAAGGTAAAAAAGATAAAAAGGAATTGGTTTGATTTGGTTGTTTTTTGATCAGGTTACCTAACATAGAACATAGACAATGTTCTCAATATTTTCCCCCCTTCCATGCATTAGGTTCAAGAGGCTGTAAAGTGCAGAGTAGTCGACCGCAAGGATGATGGAAATGGAGACTCTGGCAGTTCCCTGCACAATGGCCACACCCAGCATATGGTAAATTTCTTGGCTTATTGCCTTTTTAATGTCTTGAGTGCCTCTTGAATTTACCCTTAAATGAATATATGCATACATTAAACACTGATAGAATGTTTTTGTTCTTTTATCAGCCGTCTGATAGTGAAAAGGATGGAGATTCAAGCAGACAAGGTGAGCCCCTTTTTACATCAGCTTTTTCCTTTCTTAACCTTAACCATTTTTCCATTTGCATTTCAATATAAGTGAGCCTTGCACTTGCAAAAAAAAAGAGACCATTTTTATTGGACCAAATTCCTTAGACGTCCATTATTTTTAACTCTCGCTCTTGCAATTCTGCTTAAAAGGAATGAAGAGCTCCTCCGAAGAGAAGATGCCTCCTCCTCAGATGCCCCTTCCCATGGGCTCAAGCTACCACACCCTGCCATCCAACCCCAGTAAAGGTCACATGCAGGCGGTTCCTGAGTACTCCAGCCACACCCTTACCCTGAAGAGAGAGAAAAGCCGCCTGGCGGGAGGAGTCGACCCATCCTGCGGAAAACCTGTGTATGTCTGCGAGGGAGAGCTCTTCAAGCAGCTGGACGCCGATCTCGCTCAGGCAGAGGGCGGTGTCTCTGATGGCAGCGGTTACGTCCTCATGCCCAACACTACCTCCACCCTGAGGGCTAAGCCCAAAGATGACACAACAAAGTACAACATCAGCGTGGAGCAGCTGCCGCAAGCCAGACTCATGCACCTCGGCGGGCCCTTTGCGGAGCCTCAGGCTGCCTTTGGAATGAAGTCGATCCCCCCTGATCAAGTCAGCGTGTCATATTCAGAGAGAGACTCCCCCATCCAGAACATCCACAACATGTCCAGTGAGTCTCACATCACCCACAGCAGCCTGGAGAACACCTTCGAGTCCATGAACTCAATGATGTCCAAGAGTGAGACCATCTCCACCCTTTCCATGAGCTCCTTAGAGGTAAGAGAAGATGGAATAGTTGCTTTAGTCTCCTTTTGCAGTTTTCTAATAAGTTTCTAAAACCAAACTGACCTTCTTCCTCTCGCTCGTTTTCTCACAGAGACAGAAATCTCGTTATGCTGAGTTGGACTTTGAGGTAAATATCGTTTGGATATTGTCTCTGAAAACATTAGGAAAATGACTCGTATAATAAATGCAATGCAACAATACACTAATTTCAGTTTTTTTACATGTACTCTAGAAAATAATGCACACCAAGAAACGCCACCAGAACATGTTCCAGGACCTTAATAGGAAGCTGCACCATGCTGAGAAAGACAGAGAGTCTCCTGCTTCTGACAGCAAGGTAAGAAATCATGATGTCATTGTTGTAGCTCATCTCCATGCACATTATGTTTCAGGAATTGAAAAACACAGATAAATGTGAAATGCAGAGGCAATGTTATTGCTAAAAAAAAAAAAAAAAATTCCGTGGTGCGAAAATGACCTTTGTGGAATTAAAACAATGTACAACATAGTGTATTGTACTATGGTTGTAAGTGCCTTGAGGTCATTTGAATAAGGATGTATTTTCTTCCTTCTTTCTTACAGTCTGTGAGATGGAGTGTGTCTTCAGGAGGAAGTGACAAAACGAACCACAGCGTGAGTGTTTATATACAACCTCACACTCTCAAAATTTACAACCTATAGTCAAGACACACTATCATAGAGTCCACATGCCTCAAAGAGGAGTCATTTTCCCCAAATGACAAAAATGACTTTCATTATCAGAAAATCACCTCTGATGAAGCCCATTTCATTTCAATTAGATCAGGAATTGCCCGGAGCTAACGAGTGACAGCAACACTAAAGTGACCTCTCTTTTGTCCTCCTACAGGACAAGCAGCAAGGTCCTCTGGAGAGGCCATGGGAGGGAGTCCGGGGAATACCGGCATCACCCCCTGCATGGGTGCGCAAAGACCTGGAGCCCTTAGCTGCCTCGCCTCTGGAGCTGCACTCTGTGGAGTGGGAGAAAACAAGCACCACCATCCCTCTGGTGGGGCAGGACATCATTGACCTGCAGACAGAGGTCTGAGGGGGAGGAAGGGGGCTAGCGAAGCCGCCTAATTTCACCTCGATCACCTTTTTTGGTTTGGGAATGGGATCCTGCATGGATAGTGTAGGGGAAGCCAAGAAAGAGAGGAAGTGAGAAAGTAGGTCCCAGAATCAATGTCTTCAAACCCTCAGCCAGAGCAGGAAAGAAGGAAGAGAAGGAGGGATGGTGGAGTGGAAGTGATGGTGAAGGAGATGTTTAATGTAGCTTCAGAGTGGACTTATCAGCATCTCTTATTAGAGTGCTGTAAAGGTCATAGGGGTAGTGGAGTGATCAGTGGAGTCCACGGACCAGGACTGTCTGTGGTTCCATTAATGCTTCACTGGGAGTTTCTTGAGCGCCACAGCCTGGGTTTCAGAGCTGTGGTCGACATGTCTGTGCTTCTTTTTCCTTCTCAACTTTGGAGAAAAAGTGAATCATTTTGAAACGGCGCGTTCTCCCTGCTTCTTGGGAGTAACAGCCGGAACTCCTGGCTGGTTTTCTTCCAGCCAAAAAAAAACCTTCCAAAAAACAGGACAAGGCAAAGAGAGCATATGGGACCAGTTTCATGCTCCAATACTCTGATGGGCGCATACATTTTGCTTTTGTGAAGTGAGTTACTTTATTGTTTTTATTAATCTTTTTCTTTTATTTATTCAGCTTGTGTGTTTGTTTGTACTGCTTTACATCTGGAACTGCAACTCCAGAGCTGAAAATGACTCTGTGCTGAGAACAAAACACACTCCTCTATTGGAGAGCTTAATCACGCTGATAGAGTTTCTCACTCTTGTTATCACCATGGCTATTATAATTCCAATTATTATTGCTGGTGTTATGATTAGCATTGTTTCTCTCATTATTGAGTTAATAGCATATTTTGATTTTTATTCCTTCCTCATGAAGTGTCAGGCACAAGATTTATTGCTGTACTGTGACCTATGACATTATTCAAAAAAAAAAAGAAGAAAAGAAGGATTCAATGCACCCATAATGTGTTCGGAGCCCATATCGACTGCATCGGGACAAACAATGCTGAGTGGTGATGGAGGTGGTGGTTAGTTACCATTTGCTGGTTTCCTCCAGTATTCTGCTTCGATACCAAAACACCAGCACCAGAAAGAACACAGACTCTCAAGCGGGAAGAGCAGTGCACTCTGGAAAATGCTGGATAGAGATGTGAGGAGGTGGCTGGGGACACCACCCTCCCCTCACAGCTAGCACAAGATGCAGGCTCTTCCATGTTGAACATGTGGATTCAAGGGTTCAGAAAGGCCTTTCATCATCGCCCTTTTGTTTCTCAGCCTTGCAGGACTTTTGGACAGAACAGGAGGCTCCTGGCTCTGAAATGACTTCCAAGTTCAGCGTCAGGTCCTCAAAACTTCAACACATTTGTGTTTTCAGCCATCAGTGTGATATAGTGCAATATGATGGGCGCTTGATGCTCAAGCAAGACTGATAATATAATTTAGGCCGAGATTTTTTTTTTACTAATGTTTCAAAATTTTTATACCATCTTCCTCATATTTACTGAGCATATAGATGCTTTATGAGAATACTGTATAACAAATCTGTATTAGTAATTCAAAGAATTTATTCACTAGAGATCTGTTAGCACAAGGCTCCATATTTGGAGCTCTCTGTGACAGGTAGATGATAGTACTGAGAAAAAATGAGCATTATATAGAATGAATGATAGCCTATGAATATCACATAACTGTGTTCCAGGATGTTTGTTATTACTCTCAGCTGTGTAGCGGTGGGTAATTGAACCTCATGTCTTCTGTAACAGTGTTGGTAACTCAACAGTATGTACTACCAGTCAATTCCCCTGCCCCGTCAAAATTTTCTGCCCCACCCAAAGCCCAATTCATACCTCGAGTTACTTGTATCGAAAACCCGATTGTACTTTCTCGTCACGATGTTTTTAATGTTCTGTTTTACCTCCTGTAAATGTACAGTTTTCACAGCACAAAATGAATGTGACTTATTTCTAATAAAAAAATATCTTATATTACAATACGTGAAAGAATGTGGCCTTTAATTTAGTTTTTTTTGTTATTTTTTTTACGGGTAACAACAGTGTGATGTTAAAATACAGTTTAACCTCTTAATATTCACATTCGCAACAACTTCTACAGAGTCTCGTGTGCCTGCTGTCACGTAGCAGTTCCTAAAACCCAGAACGAAACGCAAGGGAAGCTAAAAATAGAAGTTCAAAAGTGAGAAATTGTAACTAAGAAAGGGAAAATGCTGCAATACTACAAAGAAAGATGGAATACAGACAAGTAAATTTTGAACTCCTGCCACATTAAAGCCGCTGGCAAACATTTCACTCTCTCTCTCACTTGAGATGTGATTTGCAGAAACATAAAACAGCAATCTCTTAAGATGATAGAAGTGCAATTTTCCTCTGTTCTATTTTCATGCTTTGCAGGAAGGCAAATTATTACCAGGAAAAAAATATTTTTGAAGTTGAGTAATGAGAAAACAAACAAATTTGACAGGCGCTAGAATATGATTCTGACCCCTTTAAAAATAGGAAATGTGCTCGGCAGTTTAAATATAGTTTTGTCTACTTTTGTCTGCAGTATTCCCGCTCTGATTTCTCTCCTGCCCGTAATCAGTCCTTTGCTTTAATTGAGCCAGTGCGCTGTAATTCTGCTGCAAGGCATAAGCAAAATGAGATTTATATCATCCATTTGTAGAGCACTGCTCATTTCGTGAGGTCACCTGGAGAGCAGACTGGATTATGAGCAAATGGTACTTTACTGTAGGTGCAATTTTCGCTGCATTTTAATGTGTGTTATCAAATCATATGATGTGCACCATTACATCGTTGCTTATGGATCATTTTTGCTTTGTGGAACACTTTGTGCTAATTTATTATCTCGCCAAAAGTCATCTGCATAGCGTATGTGCAGTGTGCTAATGATGATTCACACTGCTGATATAAAGACTGTTTTGCAGCTGCTGTGCACTGTGACCTATTGGTGTTTTATATATATATATATATATATATATATATATAAATATTCATGGGTGTTAGGAGGTTGTAGAAGAAAACAGAAAGAAAAGAACTATAGAAAGCTATAGAAAGAAAAGCGATGGATTGGGAAAACAAGGAGAACAAAGGGGGGAAAGGGTCTGCTGCTCCATTTCAATCAGTCGCTGTCTGAGTTAGGGCTTGCCAGGGACACAAGTTATACACTCACACAAGCAATTTTAATGCAGCTATAAAGATTAGATGATTGCACATTTCCTAATACCCTCTGTATAGGACACAGCCTGTTTCTCCTAATCAGCCATTTAAAAAAGAAGCCAATCCAATCAAAGTCACAATAATTATATGCAGATGCAATGTCTCTCCCAATGCTAATAACATCCAAAAGCTGTCAGTGGTTTCTCATACACACACTAATTCTTTCCCTAATTCTCATTTCAACCCCCAAATGACATGAAATCCAGTATCAATTAGCACCTTGCTGGCTAACAGCGAGATCCTGGCTGTCTCTTAATTGAAGAGGTTACTATAGAAACAGAGGATGCTAATCCTCAAGATGGAGAAAGGAGGGTCTTTAGGCCTCCCAAGAGAAGTAAACATCTTTTCAACAGTCAGTAACATCTTCTTATTAGCTGACAGCAGTACATTAAATTATTATAATTAGAAAGTGTGAAGCAGCAGAAAAGTTAACACTAAAACCCTTCAGTCTTTTCCAGTTAATATCTTTATTAAGCTTGAGGAAGTAAAAGATCTATAAGCTTGATTATCTTTTTCTTGTCTTTTCCCTGTAATTCAGTTTGAAAGTTAATTTAAAATGTTTCAAATTAATATCCGTGCACATATGTTAGTCACAAACAGATATTTTGACTCATCACCAGTTACAGCAGGTATATTAACAATTGCTGCACTCCGCTGCTTTTATGTGTGCTGGTTCTCTGTGAACGTTTACTGTGCTACTTAATGGAGCTCAGCCATTATTATTATTATGCTTATGTTTGTTTTTGTTCTTTTTCTGCTGCCATAAAATAGGTCTGTTTACATAGACTTAGTAGACAGCTATACTAGCAAGCATCCTGATGCAATGAGCCCCACCACAATTATATGTTTTTAGTTAAATCTGCAAAAAAAGATAACACAGGTATAACATTTTGGCATCAACAAGATGATACCCAAAGAGCTATTAGCTGAAGACTCAGCATATCTGGGGGAGTGGGGGCGGGGATCTTCTTTGGTTCAAGTTGTTGTCACTGTGTACAGAGGAGAGAGGTAAAATAGTGTCTAGTGCCAAAACACAGTTGAACATCTTTACAAAATTACCATAATGATAACCCTGCAATGCCACCTGTAAAGTGTCTAATTCACTTCATTCTTCATTTTTCAGTATAACAATGATTCCAACACCGCCAGTGCAGTAAAAGCATGCATGGATAGAAAAGCACACAATGTAAAACTATCACTGAAAGATTTGCCTTGCCAGAGCCCAAATCTCAGTGAGGCATCATTTTGACAGAGAACAAAATAAAAGGCAGCCAATATCCAAAAAAGAGCTTTGAATATCCTTCAAGAAGCCTGGAGAACAATCGTGAAGATTACTTAAATAAATTATAATAGAGCTTGCCTAAGAGAGTTCAGTCTGCATTGAAGAATAAAATTGGCTACACCAACTATTAGCAGCTATTTCAAGCTTGTTAGAATAGTACAAATTCTGTTGTTGCCTTCATAGGCAATATTATACAACCCCAATTCCAGTGACGTTGGGACTTTGTGTAAAACGTAAATCAAAACAGAATACAATGATTTGCAAATCCTTTTGAACCTATATTCAAGTGAAGACACTACAAAGACAAGATATCTACTGTTCAAACTGATAAACTTGTTGTTTTGTAAATCTTCACTCATTTTAAATTTGATGCCTGTAACACATTCCAACAAAGCTGGGACAGGGGCATGTTTACCACTGTGTTATAACTTTTAACAACACTCAATAAGTGTTTGAGAACTGATGACACTAATTGTTGAAGCTGTGGAGGTGGAATTCTTTCCCATTCCTGCTTGATGTACAACTGCAGTTGCTCAACAGTCCGGAGTCTCCATTGTCGTATTTGGCACTTCATAATGCGACACATATTTTCAATGTGAGACAGGTCTGGACTGGAGGCAGGCTACTCTAGTACTCGCACTCTTTTACTACGAAGCCAGGCTGTTGTAGCACATGCAGAATGTGGTTTCGCATTGTCCTGCTGACATAAACAGGGACGTCCCTGAAAAAGACATCGCTGTACGTACCTTTCAGCATTAATGGTGCCTTCACAGATGTGGGCACTAACACACCCCCGTACCATCACAGATGCTGCCTTTTGAACTTGCGCTGATAACAATCTGGATGGTCCTTTTCCTTTTTGGCCCGCAGGACACGACATCCATGATTTCCAAAAACAATTTGAAATGTGGACTTTTCAGACCACAGCACACTTTTCCACTTTACATCAGTCCATCTCACATGAGCTTGGGCCCAGAGAAGCTGGTGGCGTTTCTGGGTGTTGATGATATATGGCTTTTGCTTCGTTTGGTAGAGTTTTAACTTGCATTATAAATGTAGAGCCAAACTATGTTAACTGAAAATGGTTTTTTGAAGAATTCCTGAGCCGCCGTGGTAATATCCTTTACAGAATGATGTTGGTTTTTAATGCAGTGCCCAATGAGAGATTGAAGGTCACAGGCATCTGGTGTTGGTATTCGGCCTTGCTGCTTATGTCCAGGGATTTCTCCAGATTCTCTGAATCTTTTGATGATATTATGGACAGTAGATGATGAAATCCCTAGCTTCCTTGCAATTGTATGTTTAGAAACGCTGTTCTTAAAGTGCTGGACTATTTGCCCACACAGTTTTTCACAAAGTGGTGAACCTCAGCCCATCCTTGCTTGTGATTGACTGAGCCTTTTGGAGATATCCCTTTAATACCCAATCATGACAAACACCTGTTTCCAATTAACGTGTTCACCTGTGGAATGTTCAAAACAAATGTTCTTCTAACATTCCTCAAATTTCCCAGTCTTTTGCCTCCCCTGTCCCAGCTTTTTTGGAACATGTTGCAGGCTTCAAATTCAAAATGAGTGAAGATTTGCGAAACAACAATAAAGTTTATCAATTTAAACATTAAAAATCTTGTCTTTGTAGTGTATTGAATTGAATATAGGTTGAAAAGGTTTGCAAATAATTGTATCCTGTTTTTATTTACACAACATCCCAACGTCATTGGAATTGGGGTTGTACTTTATTTCCAGGTATGTTTCAATAAATCGCTAAAACCATTTTCAATTTCCATTAGAAAATTCTAAATAAATCATTTTGCACACTCTGGGCAGGGTAAGATTACACCAATAACAAGTGGATAATCAATACCCTGCATAACAAACACCGATGGCAACACCAAAACTAAAGAAAGGCTTTAATACCTGCGCCTATTATTGATGCCACTATTGGCATAACTGTCATTTGCATGACCTTAAAAGGTGACATTTTATCTGAGATAAAGCAGTAATTACATAAACCACTTCACAGTTGGACTCATTGAACAGTTGGATTAAATCCCTGGAGCCAGTCAGTGTCTTTCAATTAGTGCTTCCTCAACCTGTCAACATATTGTAGAGCAAGACAGTCAAATTGCACCTGTTCATTCACCCTGAGAAGAACATTAGCTTCACGTCTGTTTAACGTTATGTAATGTAATGTAATTTCTGCAGGTGTGGAAACACCTGCATCCTCCACAGTAAATTGTTAGATGTATTGTGGTATTCCAAATTGTAATTTGAGATCTGGCTAAATTAAGCAAACTCTGCCTATTAATAAAATCATGTCATATGAGCAGAAACTGTTATTATAATAGACACCGTGTTGGATCTGTTTTCTACATTTCTGCAGAAAATACTGAATGTTCAGTTTTGTTGGACGTTTGTATATTGAGTTCCTTTGTTAATCTGTATCTTTAATTTAGAATATGGGCTTTATATTTCCATAATTCATTGTCTAAATATGTATTATGTATCTCAGTATTTACAATATAAACTGATAGATAGAAGAAATCAGATTTCAGCAATGATTCTGTTAGTTTAAACGCACTGTGTCATGCTGTTTGTTACAAAATCTGTGCCAGCTTTAAGTCATTAGTGGGGAACAAAAACTCTGCTCAGAAGATTAGCTACATCCATTGTTTTCAGCTGTAGCACAGCATGTCCTTCAGCTCAAATGACACTCGTGTTATCCAGAGCGTAACTGATCCAAAAGCTTGACTGTGAGACGCTTAAACTGTTGGGTTTTTCTGCTTCTGGTAGCAGAATTTCTCTTGAATATGAATGTATATTTGAAGCAATCCCATACCACTCAGGAAATCAGCAAAGAGAGCCAGCATGAGGAGAAGTGCTGTAGAGGTTGATATTATTATGGTCTCCCACTGACCTCAAATAAGCACTTCAACCTGGCCATACAAACACATGCACTCATCTGTATCTCTCTCTCTCACACACATACTTTCTCTCTTTCTTGCACTTTCCACTCTGATTAGGGTTGATAAAGGATCACTGTGCATTAAAATATGCCTACCTCCCATGTGGTTCCTTTACTGCTTAATGGCAAAAGTCCAGGTGTGGTGGATTACAGCTGGCTCGTGCGTCATAGCTAAATGCCACCATTCTCTTGAGAGTGGCTTCATGGTGGGCTATTGCTACTTTCAGATGGTGCGCCAACCCCAGGGCCAACTAATGAGGCTAATGAATGTCTTTGGGACTGGTGGAAAGAGAGCTTAAATATTACAGTGAATATTGACCAGGCTACTCAGCTAGACTGTGGAAAGGCACTGGTACTCCTTTGTGAAGAGAAGATATATATTTTAGTCATGCTAATTGCACCTACAGGTACTGACTGATATTAAAAGGAATCTTGGTGATGTTGGTGTGTCACAACAGGATATCCCCATTTCTTTTCTTGTGAAAATGTTTACAAATAAGATATATACAAGGAATATTTAAATTTAAGGAAGATTATGATGTGACTATTGAATGGATTGCCATAAGTAACTAGTTTTGATCAAGGCTGTTATCAAAAGAATAATTTTAATTGTACATTACTGTGTTCAGTACTGTATGAATTGACGTCCTGCAGTAGTCTGAGCAGCAGGTGAACTATAGGAGGATTTTGGGTCACCTGATTAAGCTCTAAATATGCGCTTAATTACAAAGGAAACATTTAAAGCTGATCTAAGGGATGAAAGCTGAAGGCTCTGCTTGTTTTTTTTCCTTTTAAGAACCACAAGTAAGCCAGCAGTCCTAGATGAAGTGCTCTATTGGGGCGATATGGTCTTTAAGATAAGATGGAGTTTGATCATTTAAGATAAATGTTTAAATTCAACACTGAAGTTAAAAGGGGTCAATGAGGAAAAGCTAATATTGGAGAAGTATGGGATGCCTTTCTAGTCCCTATCAGCACTCTCACTGCATTCTGGATCAAATAAATTACAGTAGTCCAGCCTAGAAATAATGAATGCTTCAACAAGTTTTTCAACCCCTAAGTAATGCCTTGAAGAGCTTTTTAATGTTGCAGTGTTGTATGTTTTAGAGAGATCTAATGCTGTTTCTGCCTTTTATTCAAGACTGAATGTGTAAATAGAGACTACAAACCTCTCAATTGTTAGTTAATGGTGCGACAGTGGTTAGAAAGAGTTTGTGCTGCTAATTCAATGCTAATTCTGGTAGTTAGTGTCTGTAACTCTGCTTTGCCAAAAGACCTTGAATGTACATCACACAAAGAACCTCGACCCCTTTATCAGTCCTGGTGGTCACCATGGCAACAGTGTCTGCATCCAGGCAGTTCATGAAGGCTATTAGAAACAAGGGGTTTCTGCATCAGTAGCCCCTGTGCAATAGCTAAGCTCAATGCACTCGAAGGAAACTAATAAGTCTGAGTTCTTGTGCAGAATTTATCTGGGATTATTTTTACAGAATATCAAAGCTTACAGTTCCTCGGAATAGAGTTATGATTATGCAGCAATATAATAGTCATTTAGCAAAGCCTAACTGCATACACTAATGTCGATACAGGCACACTACAGGTAATTCAGATAACCTCAAGAATACTTTAACAAAATCAAAGTTTCACATGATGTCAGATAATGAATCTACATTTTAAAGGTTTTTTTTTTTTTTAATTAAATCTGCGAAGGTCAGTGGGCATTTAAGGGAAATGTAGGGTACTCGCGGGTCTTGTAGTTCAGAAGCATGCCAAAGAAGCCCTATTATCTCAACAAAACTTTTCCCCAGAGGTGTGAATGAATTTCTAATTGAAGTGCTGTTTGGTGAAATTATTGATGCACTGCTAAACAGGACATATATGATATCCAAACATGAGATTTTGTAATAAGCCCTGCACCAGAAAGGCTGTTAAATGCAAAGGTGATGTGAATTCTCATGAAATGTTATGCAAAATTAAAAAACTGCAAACATGCTAAACGGATATCGTGACAAAATTGAAATAAATGTCCATCGATGCAGAGGGTATGAAAAGAGACTGATCATGCAGGAACATTGTGCCACATCTTGTCTTCTGCATGACCTTACTTTGTCTTTGCTCGGGTTAGTGCTGTTGCCAGGATACAATTTCCTATGGCAACACTTGAGCCGAGGAGGTGAACAGCAGTGAAAGGATTCAGGTAACCGGCTGCTTTGCATCCTGTGGACCGGAAGCCCATACATAGACATATCTGCACATCCGCACACATAAGCAGCCCTCAAAGTTCAATTTGATTCAGCACAGCGGCTGACATTTTTCTCTTGCACATAAAATGAAATCAGACACAATTTGGGCAATTTTACGTTAATCTGTTATGCATATTAAAGTTATTTATGTCTAATATATTGAAAATTATGTGGTTATGGATGTGCTACATGTTATGTCTAACAGAATTAGTCACTTCTTTGTGTCTTGTGTGCAATAATGATCACTGCTGCACAGAAATATTCACTCAGTTTCTATCCTCACTTGAATAAAATGAAAGTAACACTTATCATGGTGGACTGCAAGAGTGGATGAGATTGTCTGCGTGACTGTCGTGTGTTCAGTATATATATGAGCCTTAATAATGGGAGGAGCTGCAGCACAGCTTAAAGTTTGAGAAACTCATTCCCCTGAGAGACTTTAAAGCATTGCCATATTTATATAGTCATGTTTTAATTAGTTGTGTGTGTGTGTGTGTGTGTGTGTGTGTGTGTGTGTGTGTGTGTGTGTGTGTGTGTGTGTGTGTGTGTGTGTGTGCGTGCATTGTTGTTTGAGTAAATAAATGTCATTGTGGTGTTGTGCCCTAAAATGTAAAGCATCAATAACTATTTAATTAACTAACTAAATATATGAACAGCAGCTTATTGTATATTCATTGCAACAGACAGCAGATTCTCTCCGTTTATGTGAGTGCATACTGCCACCATTCGTTGGAAGGGCATTACTACCTCAGCCGTGCACATCCTGTTACTGATTCTGAAGCGTATTAATATTGAAAAGCATGTCACTTAATTGTTGGATCTAACCTGGTAAAGCAAACTGGTCCCCTTTGCCCCGTCCTCCATAGTTGCAGACCAAGGCTGTTTCACAGAATAAAGTGTCTCAACAGGTCTGCATGTTTTTCTCTTTTCTCAAGCACTTCCACATCCTCATGGTCATCACTGAACTTAACGGTTTCACAGGAAGCAACACGTCATTGCAAAAGCACCACGCCAACACTTGCTCATTGACCCTCAACTCTGCTGGATTCAGATGATGAAAGTGTCAGGGATGCTGAGCTTACACTACTCAGTGCTGCGATGAGCATTGTCGGGTGGGGTGAGGTGGTGAGCGGGGCCTCTTCATCAATGGGACTCCATTATGACTCATCTGTACTAAACGCCTACAACCTATCCTTGCTGTGCAAAGCTTCCCTTTGTCCTGCCGAGTGTGTCTCATCCAGCACTTGAGAGATGAGGACTTGCTGTCTATATTTTATATTGTTGCAAAACACATAACTGCATCAGACGGTAAATTCAGTCTTTCACAATTTATGATATGTTTTCCCACTTATGTGCGTTAGACTTGAGTCCAGGAAAGAATTTATTATGTTAGCGTAAATAGACTGAGTGAAACTGAATCGGAATTCTTGGTTGAATAGGGGGAATGAATTTCCGGTGACAAACAGTTCTCAGCTTTTCAGGGGCAAAAACCGACTGCAGCCTCAGTTCAGTGTAACTACAATTACAAACATAAACAGTTCATGTCATTGTATGGAAAATTCAAATTGTGTTGAGTAACTAGAAAACTTGCTTAGGCTGCATTATTCAGTTTCATAAGAACTGTCCCTCCTGCATATAAATGCACTCTCAAAATTGTCCAAAAGATGGTAACATAGAGTAAATGGACTGGTTCTTATGAAGCACTTTTCTGCTCAGCTTGAGCACTTAAAGCAGTTTATACAACATGTCTCATTCGCCCATTCACACACACATTCACACTCCCATGAATGCACCGGGAGCAGCCAGGGATTCAGTATCTTGCCCCAAGGATACTTCGACATGCAAACTGGAGCAGCCAAGGATCAAACCGCCAAACCTCTGATTTAGTAGATGACCTGCTCTGCCCGCTAAATCGCAGCCACCCCTCAAAGCTGACCTCCTGTGAGGTCAGCTTTTACAAGAACTGGGAAATTTATCCACCAACAAAGTTCAAGGTGCAGTTTTCTGTGTAACTGGTGATGTATTTCTTTTCACAAGCTCTCCTATAACACATGAGAGTATGCCAAACATCAAATTAAGCCAGCCTGACTTCTGTTTGACCGTAATCTCAGACAGTCATCACCTCCTGTACCCAGCAGTCACTGTTCTGCCTTCTCATATCAAAGCTTGTGATTAATTCTTAGAAAATAAACTTCAAAATAATTCACCATTATATATCTGTGAAGAGAAAAATCTGTAAATCTGACACTACCTGGCTTTGTGCAGCAGTAAATATGTCTAAATATTTGCCATCGAAAAAAGCTAACTCAGCGAGGAATTCATAAAATACAACAAAAACAAACCAACATGATCCCCTAATTTTTTTTAAAGGTCCCTTTAAAAGCTTTTGTTTTCAACATGTTCTTTCTAATCAAACGTTTGACATGATTTGTTTTATTCAGTATGCAAATTTAGTCTATGGGGTTTTTGTTTTGTTTTCCAGAATAGCTGCCAGCATTTTGACTGTTATAAAAAAAGGACCCTTATTAAAAATTGTTCATTTTTAGTATAATTGTGTCCTTCTGAATACAAATCAATTATGCATAGCTTTAGGCCTTGTTGAATTTCATTTCAAATCTCTTTTTTACCCTCTAATC
The DNA here is from genome assembly GCF_000239375.1 of Pundamilia nyererei. Lineage (NCBI taxonomy): Eukaryota > Metazoa > Chordata > Actinopteri > Cichliformes > Cichlidae > Pundamilia > Pundamilia nyererei. The sequence continues at coordinate 1,533,660 of NW_005187503.1, read as the reverse complement.
TCATCCCAAATTGTTTTAATCTTTCTGCCAAGTACAATGAAACAGTTTTCCTCTACCCTCTGTGCATTAACTGCATATCTCCAGTATATTTTTATTACAGCAATTAATCTTGGCTTGGGTTACATATACTTGCATTTTCTGCTAAGATGTGTACCCACTGCCTCCTAGTGTATCCGTTGGATAATAATCAGAACATTGAGTTCATTCTTCTCTGATCATTCTCTTGTAGGCAAATTCATGTGCAGACTGTCTTTGTCTTGCTGCATGACCCACTTTCTCTTGAAACTGTGGCCTGGAATATTTCCTTTAGAATTTTCTGGTATAATTTGGACGTCACTGGTTTGTCAGTAATAGCAAAACAGGTCCAAGTTATGTATATATACACCACCACGTTTCACAGTTGGAGTAAGGTTCTTATCTTGGAAAGCAGAATTCATCTTTCTGCCAAAAATGCTTTTCATTTCCACTAACTCTCCAGTGTCACCCAATAATTTTTCCAAGAGTTTTCTGGCTTGGCCATGTATGCTTAACAATTTTATGTTCAGTTGTATTCTTTTTGGAAACTGGCAACTTTCTCCTTTCAAATGTGAGGATGAAACCTGACAAGATGCTCACTAAAACCCCACTGTGATCCCATTAGTTCCTTGTCAAATCCCTAGCAGATCCCGTTCCTCAATATATAAATTCTAATTTATCATGTTTTTTTCTCTCATCTTTTAATTAGGTTCTGCTTATCTCTGCGTATCTGCTTGTTTTTGCAGTTATGTTGTGCTGAGGCATCCAGCACACATCCTCTCTTCTTGGCCAGAAAAAAACTTGAACTGAAATATAAGACTTTGTTTTGTTTTCAAAATCATCTTTGGCTGATGTAGATAAATATCAAGGAAATGAGAAAGGACACCATCACAAAATTTAATATATAGATATACAGAAAATACTAGCTTAATTTGGATTTTACCATACCATGATAATTAATCCCATTGATATCTGTGAAACAATCCAGTTGACTTGGATTGTTGAGTGTTATGTGCTTTGTATATGAGAAGCTGTAAATAGGGCGATCAGCTGTCCCTCTTTAAGTGGGACTGCACAGTGTTGGCACTCCTGTCCCACATCTTCAGATCACATCCTACATTTTCACTTGCTGCACAGGACACTATTCTAAAGCCTGGCTCTTACTCAGTGAGTGTAAAAGGAAAAACTTTTTATTTTTATTCAGACGTATGTTAACCTGCATAATATTTTGCCAATTAGTGGATGTTACAAGTTACCAAAAAGGCTCAGCACTAGTAACGTGCACCGCTGTGTTTGTCCCACATTAATTTGTTGGGATTTGGTCATCTCAGCTGTAAATAGAATATCAGTCCTCTACCTGCAAGATGGTGTTTTCTACAGGCCTCCAAATCTGCTGTCAGATAGCAAACATCCAGATATTTTAGGAAATTTAAGAATCCATCATTCGGGGTTAACGTCAGCTACACTCCATAAGTCCATATCCAGAGAGCAATAAAAGATATATATCCTTAAAAATATGAAGGATCGGGCTCAAGGTCATCTAGATGTCTAGATATTGGAATTTCAAATGTCTCTTTTTATTTTTATTTTTATTTTATATTCATTTATTTTTAGAAAATTATTGTCAGTAAGGATTTGAAATTTTAAACTTTTCTGCAATTCCTATCACCTAGGATTACGTCCAGACAAATCAGAAATGTTGTGGTGTGAGGCATTTGAGAAACTGGACTGATCCACTTGGAATTACATTTAATGTGTATGCACGCGATTTGTTTCTTAGATCTTATGCACATGACTTCTTGACTGAAAAGCTAAAAAAAAAAAATCACCTGAAAGTGCTGAAACAAGCTGAAATACGAAATTTAAGATGGAGCCATATGGACGGAACTGCTGCACTTCTCCCCCTCGCCGGGTGGTGGCAGCAACAAGCGCGCGTGTGCCACAACCGGTATTCTCCACGCCCATACAAGGCGTTTACTTCAAATTTCCGCATTTTGTGCTAAAAGGACAACTAGTCGCACTAAACTTTTCTCTGTTTTGGTGCAGTTGTTTTAGCTGTTATTTGAGTGGCAATGGCGAGACTTCTTCTGGGGGCAAACCTGAGGAGATGCGTCGCCTCTCAGATCAGAATGGCATCTGATCAGGTAAACTTTGGTGGGTTTGGTCACAGTTTTGGACGTTAGCAGCTAGCTCGCTAACGTCTGCCATATCGGTAAAAGGCTCGCGAGGAAGCCAGGTGGTCAAAAATGCGACTTAATTGGTGGAAAAAGCAAACAGTGATGTTTGTAAATAGAGACGACAGAAGATCCCTCATGGCTGCAATGAAAAACACGCAAAATGATGTATGTGCAGTTTTATTTACCCCTAAACACTTTACTGACTCACTTTTTTGCGACATGTCAGTTGGTTTATGGCTATATAGACTAAGTATGTGACATTAATTGTAACGCTGTTCTTATGAACAGGATAAAATAAATATTTTATCCCCTTTTTAGTTGTGTAAATACCTAAAATCACCAGCATTTATGTGCAAAACTGCTGAAATGTGGCAAGCCCCTTATCTTGGAAGGAAAAATTAATTAAATTAAGCTTTATTCCGTGAAAGAAGTGAAAAATCTAACCTTACTGTGTCATTTCAGTTGAAGGTTGGCACACCTTATTCAGACTCCAATGAAAATGGTCAAAGGTCAAAAAGATCACTGTAGTCTATTCCACATTCTGTACACTCAGTATGAGCTGCTGCCCGGCACACTTTCTTCTTCTACTACAACATCCAGCTGCCTCCTTTAGAGGTTGTCACAGCAGATCGATTGTCTCCAGCTCATATCACCCCATCCCTAAGCATCTTCTTCTTTATTATATTCATGAGCCTCCTCTGACATCTTCCTCTTTTCCCTCTGCCTGCCAGCTCCATCTTCAACAGCCTTTATCCAATATATCCACTATCCTTCCTTTACACATGTAGATACCATCTCAGCTTTGCTTCCCTAACTTTATCTCCAAATGCTCGAAATGTACTCATTTCTAAACTTGTCCAATCTGGTCATCCTAGTGAAGATCTTTACATCTTCAGCTGAGCCTTCTGTCATTTTGTCAGTGCCACCATCTCCAATGTGTCAAGATTTTAACTTGTGATGGATGAGCGTATACTTGTGGGTCAGATGGAAAATAAATGCACTTGTCTTGATTTACAGAAATGTTGGTCCTAACATAATAGCACTTGCACTTTGATGTCTATCGTTTTTTTCTTCTAGCTTGGTGAGTTGGGCAAGGGAGCTGGGAAAGGTGGTGGTGGAGGAGGCTCTGTGAGAGAGGCCGGAGGTGCATTTGGAAAGAGAGAAGTAGCGGAAGAGGAGCGATACTTCAGGTAAATATTCCCTGGGATTTTTATTTTTTCCCCACAACACTTTCACCCATTAACTTTTTTGTTTGTTTGTTTGTTTGTTTTTTCCGCTTGTAGGCAGAAGGAGAAGGAGCAGATGGAAGCACTAAGGAAGCATCATACGGAAGAGATTGAGCACCACAAAAAGGAGATTGAGCGTCTACAGAAGGAAATCGATCGCCACAAGGGCAAAATCAGGAAGCTTAAACATGACGACTGAACCTTGTTATTTCTCTTTAGGAGCCCAGACGTATCAAGAGGTTGATGGTTATTAGGCATTGATTTTTGTCCAGCTTATGTAAAGCCGAGGTCATGCTAACACTATAACTTCAAAAACAATAAAATAAAATGATTAATTTTCACATGTATCCAGAATTAATTGCCTCTCCTTTATTGCCTAACTTCTTTTTTTTTTTACTTTGAACTTTGATTTGTTTATTAGAAAAAGGAGGCTGATCCTGTATGTAGAAATGTGGCTCCCATTGGATTAAAGCGGTGCCAGTTATAGTTCATTCTCCGTGGTTGGATAGCTGATGGAGGGCTCGTTTTTTATCCCAGCGCTACCCGCTTAGTTTGAGTTGCAAAGCCCTTTTGAGCTTGGCCCCGGTTATCGCCTGGTTTGGTTGGCGTTAAGCTCAGCTCACTTCATTCCTTATAAGCGGTAAGCATAGGTCTTAAACTTACTATAAGCTTCAGGTTGTCCGATACGAGCACGCTCGGCCTGGCCTGTCAAAACGAACATACTCGGCGAGTTTTCGTCCACATCTCGCGATGGTTGCGAAGCAGTGGCGTTGTTTGGGCGAGCCGACGACGAGACCGTATCTGTCTGGAAATTTGTCTCGTGGGTTAGACTCAAACATATTCCGCGCATTTAGACACTATTTGTATGTCCGATAGGCTAGTCGTTTCACGTTTTAACACCCGTCGGAGTTAGTTTCCTGATTCGCTCTGGTGAGTTTCGCTAACTGTGTGTTTGCCCGTGTACGGGGCGCGCGTGTACTTGATTTGCGAAAGGTGTCTTTCTGCACGGCGAGGCCTTCGTATGTAAGCTCGTTAGCCAGCTAGAAAGCTAACCATCATCATTGTTTTGTTTTTTTCCGCAAGGGCAAGATAACGTATTCGGGGATCCCTCTTGACTAAAAATGCTGTAAAATCTATCCAGCGTTGTCTTCTTGTAGAAGAGGGTGTTGTGGGGTCAAAAACATATGGACGTAAATACATAAAAAGAAAAGCATTCATTTCGCTGGCTTGCAAGCTGCATGTGAAGGGGGGCGGGACTGAGGCTGTACGTGTTTTCTTGAAGTGACCAGGTTGTTGTTGTGCAGTACATTATAACGTGTCGACGCCAATTATAGTTATTAAATTACATTTATAAGAACTACAGTTCCAGTGAGTCCTATTTTTTTGTTGTTGTAATTAAATAGAAAACATAAAGCTTGTAAATCAACTTGATTAACTGCACTTGAGTTGATGACATACATAAAGATTGAAATGTAGTTTAGGATCGTGGATCTTTCTTTTTATTGGTCTGATTTTAAGTAAAATAAACTCTTAAAAAGAACCATTAAAATGTATTTCTTTGCTTTGCTGCTGAAGGAGAATGGCTGCTGCTGAGGTAAACGGTAGTTCTGCCCCGGCAAAGGAGGAGGAAGAGCCTATGGATGTGACCACAACACACACAGAGAACTACCAGACCCTCCTTGATGCTGGGCTGCCCCAGAAAGTAGCTGAAAGTCTAGATAATATCTTCCAGACAGGTGAGTGGCTGTTTGTTTATTTCCACTAAAAGAATAATGTATAGCTGCTTTTCTGTAGCTGAGCCTGATGCTGAACGTCCATTGTACCCGTAGGCCTAGTGGCATACGTTGACCTGGATGAAAGGGCTATCGATGCACTGCGGGAATTCAATGAGGAGGGAGCGCTTACTGTGCTGCAGCAGTTCAAAGAGAGCGACCTGTCCCACGTACAGGTATCCACATAGGAGAAAATGAATAGACCCATGTCTATTTGCCCTTGACAGGAGTTTTAACTTGACACAAATTGTTGCAAATTGATTATCTCACTTGATTTTGTTTTTCATTGCAGAATAAAAGTGCTTTCCTTTGTGGAGTTATGAAGACCTACAGGCAGAGAGAAAAACAAGGAAGTAAGGTACAAGAGTCCACCAAGGGCCCAGATGAGGCAAAAATAAAGGTAAACAAAGTCATTTGGCTAATCTCTTTTGTTTAGCGGGTCAGATTGAATGTCATATAAACACGCCTCTGCAGCCGCAGTTCAGTTAATGTTTGTTTTGTGTGTGTGTGTGTTTCAGGCCCTGTTGGAGCGCACAGGATACACCCTGGATGTCACTACAGGCCAGAGAAAATATGGGGGTCCTCCACCTGAGGATGTGTTCAAAGGCACTCATCCAGGCAGTGGAACTGAGGTAGAGAAGCGATTGACAGATTAAAAAATTGTCTGTCATGATTTCCAAGGCTGGGTTTTATTATTTGAGTAAGATTGAGAAAATATAAGCTAAATATCATTCATAAAGACTAAAAGCGTAATGTTTTGCAAATCATTACGCTCTCTCACATTTCTTTCCCCTCTGTCCTCTCCTCAGGTTTTTGTTGGAAAAATCCCCAGGGATTTGTATGAAGATGAGCTGGTGCCGCTCTTTGAGTCTGCTGGTCCCATCTGGGACCTCAGGTTAATGATGGACCCTTTATCTGGTCAGAACAGAGGTTATGCCTTCATCACATACTGCAATAAGGATGATGCACAGAAGGCTGTGAAGCTTGTAAGTAATGTCGCGGGAAATATCAGTCCATATTTTAACAGCTTGAGGGGAAATAGACTTAAAGGTTTACTTATTAGAAAGTGAAATAACTTGTGCTTCACAGTATTTTCAGCTCATTTCACTCATTTGTTAACTTGTCTGGGGTTTTTTTGTTGTTGTTTTTTTACAGTGTGATAACCATGAAATCCGCCCTGGCAAGTACTTGGGAGTTTGTATATCTGTTGCAAACAATCGCCTGTTTGTCGGATCGATTCCAAAGAACAAAACAAGAGAAAGTATATTGGAAGACTTTGGCAAAGTGACAGGTTTGTTTCTAACATGCAGGTTTTTGTTTCTTAGAGACTCATTTAAACAAATTATTAGTGCTTAAAAATGATTGATAAACACACACAACAATGGTTGTGAAAGTCAGATGTTATTGTTTACCTCACAGAGGGTCTCCAAGAGGTGATATTGTATCATCAGCCGGATGACAAGAAAAAGAACCGTGGTTTCTGTTTCCTCGAGTATGAGGACCACAAGTCCGCGGCACAGGCTCGCCGTCGCCTGATGAGCGGCAAGGTCAAAGTGTGGGGGAACCCGGTCACTGTGGAGTGGGCTGACCCTGTAGCTGAACCAGACCCAGAGGTCATGGCTAAGGTTAGTGATTTTAGTGTCTCATTGTTTAATACACATCAGGCATGCTCTGCATTCCAGTGCGACAAACATACTGTTTCCTCTGTTGTTACAGGTAAAGGTGCTCTTTGTGAGGAAGCTGGCAACAGCAGTGACTGAGGAGCTTCTTGAAAAGACCTTTTCCCAGTTTGGAAAGCTGGAACGAGTGAAGAAATTGAAAGACTACGCTTTTGTCCATTTTGAAGAGAGGGATGCTGCCGTAAAGGTGAGTTTCTCGTGCTTTGGCCAAACCTTTTTGCTTGTGTGACGATTCCGTGAGTTTCTTTTATGAGAAACTGATTGTTTTGTTTGATTAGGCAATGGAGGAGATGAATGGGAAGGAACTGGGAGGAGAAGAAATTGAGATTGTCTTGGCAAAGCCCCCAGACAAGAAGAGGAAAGAGCGCCAAGCAGCTCGGCAGACTACCAGAAATGCGGGGTGAGTCAGAGACATCTGACTGGTCAGCTGACGTCTTCTCATTTAAGGAATCAACTGCTTGAAGTGATATCTTCTTCTTTCCAGGTATGATGACTACTACTACTATCCACCTCCACGCATGCCTCCGCCGGGCCGAGGCAGGGGCCGTGGTGGCCGAGGGGGCTATGCCTATCCACCTGATTACTATGGCTATGATGACTACTACGATGACTACTATGGCTACGACTATCATGACTACCGTGGTGGCTATGAAGACCCTTACTACGGCTACGAAGACGTGTACACCATGAGGGGCCGTGGTACTCGTCCCAGCAGGGGAGGTCCACCTCCTCCCAGGGCTCGTGGAGCTCCACCGACACGAGGCCGGGGTGGCTACGCCCAAAGAGGGCCACCCCTCGGTGGTCCGAGGGGTGGCCGAGGAGGGCGAGGTGCCCCTTTCCAGCCTCAGAGGGGCCGCGGTCCTCGCGGGGCCAGGGGCAATCGCGGCGGCAACGTCGGCGGAAAGAGGAAGGCAGACGTGTTTAACCAGCCTGACTCCAAGCGCCGCCAGACCAACAACCAACAGAACTGGGGGTCCCAGCCCATCGCCCAGCAGCCCCTGCAGCAAGGGGCCGACTATTCTGGTAACTATGGTTACAGTAATGACACCATGGAGTTTTCACAGGATTCTTATGGGCAGCAGTGGAAGTAGATGCACCAAAAGGTATTTGGCAACAAAAAAAAAAGAAAAGAGAAAAAAAAAAAGAAAAACAACAATAAAAAAACAAAAAAACAAACAGGAGATTGGCCACAATGTTTTTGATTGACTTTTTATTCTTCATCCTTCGTGGAAAAAAAAAATCTGTATATATCTCAGAAAAAATAAAAATAAATGGACAGACCCCAGAATTGGCTCAAGATGATTGGCTGGAAAGCCTTTTGGCTGAAGAAATGAACGTAACCGTTGTGGTGAATCATTTCCTACTCCTACGGTTACATTGGGACACGTGTCTTTAAAAAAAGAAAAACACTCAAAAAACGCTTTTATTGTTACTTTTTGTTCCTGGTTCTTTTTAAAGCCAACAATGAACATTTACACACACAAAAAGAAAAAAAGTGGACATTTCCTTCTCAAAAAGTCTGAGACAACATTAAATAATGAATATTGCCTTGCAGGAAGTTTCTGTCCATGCCCCTTTCCTCCCTTCTCCTTCTTGTACTCCCTTTATTTGTGGTTTCTCATAGTTGCTTTAGGGACTTGCTTGTAAATAAATGCATATGGTAGAGCTTTCTTACGTCATTTTTTTTTCCTTTTTGTTTTTGCAACGGTGGAGAAAAGAATCCACAGGAAGGAAGAAAAATCAAAGTTTTGTAATGTTTAAAGTGTATGCCTAGCGTTTCTAGATATAGACAAATTGTGTTTTTTTGTTTTTTAAACTGATACCATAACTTCCTATGTTTTCTTTAAACTTGCCCAGTAGAATTTGGTTTGGCTTACCTTAAGAGCCATAGCAGTTTGTTCTCTGATGTTCTTTGTATTTATAACTTTTACGTTTGTTCCGTTTCAATAAAACTCAGCTGAGCATCAGTCAATTGTCAGATACTCAAATTCCGTGTTGTCATTCAGTATTTGATTTGATTTTTAATCTCAATTCTCTCATTTGGATGAATATCTTCTTTTCCAAGTCAAATTCTTTCTCTCTCAAAGGTTAATCACAAACGACTGAAATTGCGCAGTCAGACAACGGGACGAGAATTCGAAAGGTGTCTGGATGATACAAAAGCAGGATTTATTTTTTGTATTCCTTATTCTTCAGACTGCAGTAATATCCTGCACACAGAATTCATGTTGTGAATGTTGCAGCAACAATTAAAGGGACCGCACTGTAAATTGGACTCCTTGCAATTACCCAAGATTGTTCCTGTCTGTCAAACGGTGAACAACCAGCCTACCGTCACTTAATGCTGTCGTTTATGACGAGAAGATGGAAAGCAATTTACTCTTGTGAAAATAATGCAAATGCTTATTGAGCTTTTTATTGACCGGTATAACATTTAATAATTGGAGAGCAGTGGGTAGCTAACACAGGATTTTCACAGGTGTAAATTTCCAGCACCTCCCAGCTCCAGTGTTTTGTTTTTTCCCCTCTTTTTTTAGGGCTGACATCTTATGAAACTTAAGCTCTGTATCCACAAACTTTCAAGACAAGGACAGTTTTGGATAATAGTAGAAAAAAAATTATTCACATGTCTGTGGTCCTGATACTGACCTCCTTACAACATTTAGAGCAACACATTTGACTTGGAATGGATTTTCTGCAGCTAATTTCCAAAATCTGCACATCATCTCATCGTCTTTTTCTCTCCTTTTGAAGACCCCAAGGATCTGACCATCCAAATTTCCTAAAACGCACCTCCAGCTATAGCAAGCGATCACCTGTCAGGATCTGTTTAGAAAACTTTTTGGTTTTGTTTTGTTTCTTTTAGCCATTGCGTTTTGGTACCATGGTGTCATTGTATTTTGTTTCATGTGTCTGTCCTCTTATTCCAACCTGCCTAGGTGGAGAAGCATTGAGAGCGGCACCGCTAGAATGAGGAACTCACCTGAACGGTACTCAAGGGTGAGCTAGCCTTGCACAGAGTACTGTCTCCTCTTCTCTAGCTAATTGTAATCACTGGAGAAACACTAGCCCTAATTATACACTATGCTTTTATCATCTCTTTGCTAATATACTCTGCTGTGAATCAACGTTTTTTTCCTTGGGTTTTTTTTTGGGGGGGGGGATTTTTTTTTTTCTCTCCTCTTTTCCAGGCTATCAAGAAGAATCAAAAATTGATTGAAGAATCATTGAAAATAATAATTCAAACCGGCAGATTTCTGGGGTTTAGAGAACATGGGAATAATGGGTACTTCATTCACAATTATAATGCCAATTTTTCATCTAAAGGTCAATGGGAGTCGTGCACAAATTTAGACTGATTAAACAGCCAGAAGGGCAGCCAGCCAAGGAATTTGGTAAGCATTTGTAAACCTAAAACTATGCAAAACACCTGCTGCCTGTCTCAGCTTACTGCACCAAAATCGTCTGTTGTCTCCACGCGTTCTTTAATTTGGCCGGTGGGTGGACACTTTTCCCCTTCTGTGCCACTAGAGGTAGCAGCTCTGCACCAGCACTACCAGTGGTGCATTGTTTCCTTTGCCGATGCTGCACTTATTGGCTATTTTCAGAGCTGAATAGGTGTTAATTAGGGGGTCCATATTTACTAGAGAAGTTACTTTTCATATTTATTCAATCCGATTTTGAGCTGCTAACTTAAACATCTGTGAAACTGGCCTGTGTTTAAACAAAGGCTGCACCTCTAAACTGATGTCTTTACCCTTTACCGCCACAAGATGGCAGTAGAAGGGCTACATTATTTGTGTTTCACAGGTAAGCCGGGGATGTAGAGCTAGTTACTGACACACACACATTTTGATTAAAGTGCCTGCAAATGCTGGAGTTTCCATAACAGCCTCTCATGTCAGAACTGTATCTTTATATGTTGCCTCTTGTCACCAGGCAGTAAAGGAGCTGCCCCCATCCATGTGAATGGGTTCACAGAAATGGAAAGGACTGATTGGTAAGATTGTTCATTATCAAGTAATACTCAGAAAGACTAAATATGATTTTATTTTTAGGTTAGTTCATGTTTTAAAACAATGTTGGATGTCCTAGTTCTAAACTTCCCAGAGCAAGTAAGTCTTATAAGGTTTTCAGAATAAAAATATATAAAGTTATGGATTTTGTGGATTTTATAAATGAGCATCATATGACTCTCTACAGTCATGTGCAGGGTTTGATGGTTAATGTTTAAAAATCGATCAACCAGGATTTCTTTTAGCAAGCTTTTTGTGTATGTTTTCTAGGGACTGCTATCCCTGATGATAAACCACATACCACAAGATGAGGAAGGTGCAGAGGTCCAGAACCCAGGGGGGCACATCAGCAACGTTAGGCTCAACAGAAGTCAGAGGTCAGAAAGTTTTGCAATGTAGTAATCGTATAAATGATCCCCTTCTCAGCTGGAGCAATGTTGAGATGCTTGATTTTTAAATAAATAAAAACATGTCCTTTTTTCTTTTTTGTCTTTGGACAGAAATCGAAGAAAAAGATGGACACGTGACCCACAGCTCCATCAGAGGCCTTTGGCTCCGCCTAGTAGGCTGCCACTGCTCATTCATCCAGCTCAAAGATTTACTGCTGGAAGAGGGAACGATCTATGTATCGGACTGTTTGATACATGTTATTGCACAAATAAATTTGCAGCTTTGTGTGTGCATATTTTTTTTCTTTTGTATAAACACAATATTATACCACTACAGCATTTCTGAGATCTCATTAGAAATCACTGAGTGCAGTAAACTATAGCTGACTGTCTCATAGCACATTTCCAGTCAAACCAGTGGAAATGGGCAATAGGAGAGTGGGCATATGTGGCTCACTGTAGACCTCAGCCAATCAAGCTGACTGTACTCAACTCACTGCCTCACATCACTCAATACAAATAAATACAGGAAGCACAAAGTTGACCTAAGCAAAGGAAATTTCATGCCTTAAACGTTTAAATAAATATTGCATAAGTCACACAGGATGTCTGCACCATGGCACTTATAAGTATATATTCTTAGACGTTCAGTCAAGTGTGATACATTGAATACACAGACGCAGATGTGAACGACAGTGGGGGCTGGTTTGGGGAAAAAAGGCTGAAGACGTGTTACAACAGAGTCCTGCACCAGCTTAAAGATTTTAGCAAAGCGTCGTGAAGGCGTGACCGCTGTTTGTAATCCTTCGTCGCTAAATGTTAAATGTTGGTTAAAAAAACGTCGAAGCGGAAGTAAAGTCTTCTAGTTCCTGTCATGTCAAAACATGCCAATGCAATGTTTTTAATTTGAAAAACTTTAAACCTTTCTAACCCAGCACATTCATTCACTTTCATATTTTTTCAATATTTAAAATTGTTATAAAACGTGTGCTTACGTTACGTAGGTTTATTTTTAATCTGTAGTCACGTGATGTCACGACGTCACATGTAAACCCGAGCGAAGATGGCGACCGCCGAGGGAGAGTCTTCTGTGCATAGTGTGTCGGATGAATTATTTCAAAATTTTTACACTGAGGTAAAGCAGATTTAAAGTTAGATTATTCACTTTAAAGTATCGGTTGCTGTCTTTGCACCGACTGAAGCCGGTTATTGAGCGATTACCGCGTTTATCACCTACGAGGCCTGCTGACATCAGCTAACGAGAAGCTAACGTTAAATGAGATGTTTGTGAGCAGCTTCAGTCTTCTGTTAGTACGGGAAAAAAACACCGTTATTTGGGCTTATTTTATTCATTATTATCAGCAGCTAGTACTACAAGCCATGTTACCTAAACTATGGCTTGTTTAATAGGAGTTACTGCGTTGGCTGGCCTTTTATGAAGCTGCTGCTGGGTCAGTGTATATGTTGACCTGTATTTATTTAATGAGGATAGCTTCCTGAAAAGATTAAGAGCATCCTTCTCGTTCTTCGTATTTCATTCTTCGGAGCTGGCTGACATAATTCAGAAGAAAATAAAAATGTATTCCGGAAGCCTTGTTTGCCAGGACCTTTGCATTGTGAAGTTTTTCACTGTTTTGTTTTGCTGCTATTCATTTTTAAAGGTGAAGCAGATCGAGAAGCGAGACTCTGTGTTAACCTCCAAGCAGCAGATTGACAGACTGCTCAGACCTGGCGCATCATACTTCAATCTCAACCCTTTTGAGGTAACCTAGTGCACTAATGGTGTCGTTTTTGTTTTGTTTTTAATTAATATTATCATTGTTAAATATGCTACCTATCAATGTATGTATGTAGCATATTTAATAATTCATTCACACTTCACTTCTAATTAACAAAGGAACTGCAATAATGTATATAGCTTTTAGGAACTTATGTAATTGATATTTATACTTGATGCTTCCTTATTATTTTCATATCTGTATCTTATTAGACCTAAATCAAAGAAGAGGAAACAATTTTAAAATGTACCCTTTTAAATGTTGTGCTGATCTTAGGAATCAAATCATGTTTTTTTTAAGTGACAGTCTTCCTTCATTCTGTGCAATAATTTTGACTCCTCATACTACTCACTCAGCCAATCTGAAAGGATCTGTGATTGACCAAAGTTACCTGTCAGGGACAAACTTTTCCAAAGCCTAATAACAGAACCCAAGAGTTATTATATTATTCAAAGCTCTAACTGCTTATGATGTATCAATGCTATGAGATCCAATGCTATTAACAATTGTCGATTTCAAATCTCTTTCAGGTTCTGCAAATTGATCCAGAGGCAACAGATGATGAACTGAAGAAAAGGTTTCGGGCGGTAAGGAAGTGTTATGGAGGAGAGGCTTTTCAGTGACCTCATTTTTACAGACATGGCGTGTTCTTTGCAATGCTGTTTTTGTTTTTAATTTTAAATCTCTTTTACTTGGCAGTTGTCCATTTTGGTCCATCCAGACAAAAATCAGGGCGATCCAGACAGAGCACAGAAAGCGTTCGAAGGTAACAATTCTCACGTACATCACTTATTGGCTTGTATTTTTGTACAGCTCCAAGTTAATTAAAATGGGTTTTATTGGCTATTTGGACACTCAATAAACTCTGGAGGAAAAAAAAAACAAAACCTAAAAACCAGTTTCTGTCTCATTGTTGTTTTTGTACAAATTAAAATAAAAAGTATGAAAACAACAATTTGACTTTGTTAGAGCCTCTGTGATACAGTTATCTGCTAATCTTACATTAAAACCACTCTTTAATCGAGCCTTAATGTTATACTATGTCCAGCTGTGGACAAGGCATACAAACTCTTACTGGATCCAGAGCAGAAGAAGAGAGCCTTAGATGTGATTCATGCAGGAAAGGAATATGTGGAGCATATGGTGAGTATTTTCCACCATGAAAACAAAATATCTAATGCGCGCCCCCCCCCTTTCCATGTTACTCAGTTTCATTATCTGGACTTTTTTAATGCGATGTTTCTTTATATTTTAAAGGTAAAAGAGAAAAGGAAACAGTTGAAGAAAGAAGGGAAACCACTGGATGTAGAGGAAGATGATCCCGAAATGGTAAGTTCTACTGAGGTACTGAGACTTTTATTATAATTTTATTGTAATTTCAGAACCACAATGTTTTAAAGGGAAGGCATGTGAAGAATAGTTCTGTCTTTATCACAAATTACTGGACTAGCAAGATGTAAAAAAAAGAGGGATCGTGCTAACACTGCAAACCAATAGCAGAGTTTTGCTCCAGGAAAGACATTGAAGTAAGTTGTCCCAAATTCAATAAATGTTGAGCAATGAAACAAACCAACAGAGGCCCAGAAGAGTGCAATCAAACAATGAGTTTATTAAAACACACACACTCCTTCCTCAGGAAGGAACCTTTATTTTTTAAATCTGATTTGACTGATGCGTGTAGTTTTTATGTGGCAGACACCATTGAAATTAAAGTACTTTGAATAAATGCCCAGCAGTGTTACCAAAAGGCAGTGATGGTGAATGAGTTTAAATACCTGTGATCATCTATCTAAAGTAACAGAGTGGTGAAGAGCAGAGTAGAGGGGGTCATTTGTGACAGAAGGATGAATAGGAAGGCTTTCAAGATGGTAGCGAGATCTCCTATGATGTATGAAAAAGCACTGACAAAAAGACGTCCAGAGGACCAGAATAGACAGGATTAGCAACAAGTAGATCAGAGGGACGGCTCGGGTTGAGCAGTTTGGAGACAAAATTAGAGAGGCAAGGCTCAGTTGGTTTGGACATGTGCAGAGGAGGGGTAGTAAATATACTGGATTGAAGATAGAGTTGCCAGACAAGAGGAAAGAGGGATGAGATCAGAAAGGATTTGTGGAAGTAGTGAAGGCTTTATGTGACAGAGGATAATAGGAATAGAGGTAAATGATCCACTGTGGTGATTGCTAAAGGGAACAGCTGAATTCACAGTTAGGTTAGTTCAGAATTGCCAGTTAACCTAACATGCAAACATGTGTCAGCCCTGGTTTAGTACTTGGGACCTTCTTGCTATGAGGAAACAGAGCTAACTACTGTACTTCATATCATACATGTGTTTTTTATTTTTCTTTCTCTCCAGTTCAAGCAAGCAGTGTACAAACAGACCATGAAGCTGTTTGCAGAGCTGGAAATCAAGAGAAAGGAGAGGGAAGCAAAGGAAATGCATGAAAGGTAATTGGTGGGATTTTTAAGAACTTGGTTGCTGCTCTGTATGACTAAAACATTCACCCGTCTTTACCACTTGGTAGTTTGTTTTAGAAACAGAGAATGTTTTCATTCATAACATCCTGGATTTCTCTCAATTTACCAGGAAAAGGGCGAGAGAAGAAGAAATCGAGGCAGCAGAGAACGCTAAGCGGCAGCGAGAGTGGCAGAAAAACTTTGAGGTGCGTTCTTGTATGCCAGTTGTTACGCATCTGTAAATAGAAACACGATGACTGTGCTATTTGGATTTCTTAATTGAAAAATAATATTTTTATTTTCTTCAGGAAACAAGAGATGGGCGTGTGGACAGCTGGAGGAACTTCCAGGCCAAAGGAAAAAGCAAAGAGAAGAAGAACAGGTCCTTCCTAAAGCCCCCTAAAGTCAAAATGGAACAGAGGGAATGATGTAAAACTGGACTTCACTCAATTAAAATCCACTGTTTAAATGAAAGAAACACTTCTGTGTATCCTCTCCTTGTTGTCTGCGGTCATCTGTGTAATCATCATCATCACAGCCATCAGCATTGTGTCGTAGGACAACATCCCGACCCCGACAGCTGTAGTTTTGTACTTGGCTTTTCTAATGTACATATTTATGATGTGGAGCTGGAGATCATACCTGCCCCGGTTAATAAAGAAATGATGCATCTTCCATTCGTGTGACAGAGGGTGGAAGCATGGTTTGCTGTCATTTGCTTTCTTGTTCTCCTTGTTTTGTTTTGTTTTTTTAATAAATCTTTGTCTTAACAAGCCTACTTCACTGTGGTCTCCAAAACTGTTAAAACTTGCAGAAAAAAGTGAAATAACTAGATTATGGGATACAGATATCTATAAGCTATGTGGCATCTATGCTTCTTATTATCTGGCTGTCATTGATTCCTTTTATAAGTAGAATATCAACTGGATACAAATTTACAAATGTGTTGTTGGAACAGGCATTCTTGTTGAGAACCTACATCTCTGTGCATGTCTTCTGTGTATTCATAATGTAAATTTAAGCAGCTCACCATTTTACTCCCAAGTGAATAGCAGCAGAAAATAAATTATCGAAAACTGCTTAGTTTCTGTTTTGGCTTTTTTTAAGGACAAAATGGAAAAAAAAAAGACTGAAAATGAACAGTGGGAAAATAAAATAAAAGTTTAATAATTCAGTTTTCTTTGCAGTTGTACTCAGCAAACATCATGAAACAATGGTGATAGCTACAGTCTATAATTTGTAAAACAAACATCAAAATAAGAAGCAGCATTGTCTGCCAAAGGAAAAAGAATACTTCAGAAAATACAAAGTAATATAAATATGTTTCCCGTCCTCTTGGGTTACATGGTGAGAGCCAGTCTCATTTTCTCCATCCAGTCTCATTTGCAGAAAAATTTGCAAAAGCATGTGGCTCATTGGAAAAAATCTGAACGTCTTTACGCGTCCCATCTCACATGACTTTGCACTGATCTCCTGCACCTGCACCAGGCGCCGTCACAGCAGGGGATGCATTAGTAGCCCCCATCAATCCATCCAGACTGAGGCCCTGAAAGGCTCCAAAGAAGGAGTCGTCCTTGGCCGGGGTCGGTTTCCTCCTGGAAGCGTTGCTCTGCTGCAGGCACAGGTGTTCAGGTTAGATAATGACACGCTGATAAGTCCGTAGCATTTGAATGTAGCTGCTCACTTACCCGTGGGAGGCAGTGATGGCTCCTGAAGTGAGTTTTCCTGACAGCCCTTTCAGCGTTCTTCTTGGCCAGCATGGCTTGCTGACGTTTCCTTTGGCAAACAGCAAAGAGCAACATTTAGCGTGGCACATGGGCGAGGAGCTTATTCATGTGAGGAAGAGTCTTATCCTCACTAAGCATGGTCTGTCTGGCCAAGAGTCTTAGCTTGATGACAAGATAGTAACTGAAAATCATTGTTTTCTTAAAATACAACAGCAACTCTAACTCCTGTTTATTGTATTGCAAAGAAAGCTAAAAGTGATCGTGAAAAACTCCACACACCCTGGCAAAACCACATTAAAAACTGAAATTCAATCAATCACATGAATGCTTCTGTTTAATTTATTTATTTATTTTTACCTTTCCCTCTTCAGTTCATCCTGGTAAGCTCTGAGCCAGGAGTCTGGCACTTTTTGGCTGTTGCAGGGAACGCTTCTCCTCCTGCTGAAGCTCCTCCTGCGGGTGAAGCTGCTTCTGCGGACAGACTGGCTCCTCCCGGCGCCCCTCTTGGCGGTGCTTTTCCCCGACACACAGCTGGTGAACTGCTTCAGGGGAGCGCCCAGTGACATTAAGGAATCCATTTGCGGCGTTTGTAGATGTCGCTTGATTTATCAGGTAGACTTTTCCGAGTATTTAAGGCAATATCAGCATGAAGGTGCGCCTCTTTGTTTGGGATAAATATTCAGCAGAAGTGAGGCTTTTATTGGAGACTGTAATCTGCAAATAAAAAGTACAAGCAGAGAAAACTTTAATATCTCTATATTGAAATTTAAAAAAAAGAAAAAAATACTATCCATCCTTTATTTGGAAAAGTCTTTGTCTGTGTCCATCAAAAAGAGACACCCTAAAGTCACAATTTTACAAAACATGTTGCACATGGTTTAAAGAAACAATGACTGACCTTTGTGCGTTCTCCTGTAGACACAATGGGCTGATGGTATCATTTGTCAAAGCTGTAAAGCAAAGGATCCATTTAATGCTCTGCTGCCAGCACTTCAGCTTGTGTACCTGTAGACACCTCCGCTCCGCAGCGCTCTGCTCTTATGTGGATTTGACTGATGACCTTGCAGGTCTCCAAATTGGATTAACTGAGGACGCAACAGTCGCTTATCTCATTAACAGCAGAGTAGCTGCAAACAAATCTGCACATGCAAACAGATGCTTAAAAAATTTACATCCAGGGGACTGACGATGACTAAGCTACACTTAGTTGAAAATTTTCATTGTCAATTTTAGCAGCTGATGAAATTATTTGGAAACAGGGTCAGAGGAAGCCTGACAGATGGGAGCTGATCAAGTGGAAGGCGGAGGATGACGCTTTTATGACGCACAGAGAACGACTTCTACCCAAAGACGAGACAGTTTCATTGACTGGAAGGATCAATTTCATTCACAGATTCGCTTCATTCACAGTGAACTCAGACAAATTCAGGCCTAGAGAGAAACAGCATTCACAGTGTCTGAAATCCCAAACCATGCACTACATACTCAATATTTTTACTACTGTTCATGTCACTTACAGAGCATCACGTGTTAATGGTTATCCAACAACCTGTGCGAGACCAAGCAATCATTAACAAATTGGCACCTTATTTTTAAACACTATAAAGATTTACCATAAAGATTGAGCTGCCAGCTGTGACTCTTAAATTCTGTTACTGCTGCACTGCTTTTATAGATTTATACGCCAGTGTAGTATCCAGTGCCACATACTCTAATATTTACCTGGAAATAGTATGCATTTAAAGTACTGCTACACACTGCAATTATATACACATACTAAGGGTAAGACTCTCATTATTGAAGCATACTAAATACTATATTAGTGTGGAATTTCAGACAGTCTCAGCCTGCCCACACCACTATGAATCACCTGTGTTTGATGCTACAAGAGTGCATTTCTACCATACAGATTATTTCCATTCTGCATATGAAGGTTTTTACATTTAACACAAAGAACTGGACATTCCTCAGGTTGTTAGAAAACGTGAGAAAATGACCAGAAAACCTACATCCCACATCTTTGTATGTCAGTCAAGCACAGTTTCAATTAAACAGATTCAGTTTTATCATTTTCTCTTAAGGTTAATGCATAGCAGGGTTTCTAGTCGGTCTGCTGTTGTTTGAGAAAGAATGGGGACAGCGAGGTTAATAAAAGTACTAATAAAAGTACTGACAGGTGGGGAAGTCTACATGACGATCCATCTATACACCTGTTGCAACAGATCTTGTGCTCAGCTCTCTTCTGCTCCTCAGGGGGTGACAGCTGAGCGTAGACTTAAAAGGGTAATGACAGAGAGATTAGTTAACAGGATAGGACTGGTGGAGGAAAAACATCCGACAGTCGCTGCCAAAAAAACCCCTGTCATTAGGGTTTTTTTTTTTTTATTTTATCAGTGTATGCAAAATGCCTAAAACTATTAAACAGTTAAGATACTTGGAAACCAGGATGAAAATTATCCCATTTTAAAAAAAAGAATACACTTAAAAAGACCCTGACTCTAGTGATAGAGTCTAAAGTGTGGCTGATGATCCAGAGAAGAGTGCCCCAGAATAATTTGCTATAAAATCAGACTTCAGTAATCTGAAAATGCAGGTGGTAAAATGTGCAAATGATAAAATCTGATATGAATGAATCGCTTGCATCTCAATTAAGATGAAAGCTTTTAGTGCCAGTGGAATCCAAGAGACAGTTTGCAGTAAAAATGTGAAAGATTTAAAGAAATTACTTCAAATTAGAAAATAATACTCACCATTTTCCTTTTGTTCACTCAACCATCCAAAGACCTGTGTGACAGCTACGCAGGTCATCCAGCAGAGGCATCGCTGAGGTAAGAAACAGAAATGGTAACCACCTTTAATTTTATCACAGGCCCAAACGGACACAGCGGAAACCAGAAGCCTTTGGCAAGGAGGACTTTTAATTCTACACAATAATACATATATACAGTTTTATACGCTTTAATTTCATACAAAAAAAACAAGTCATGTACAGGTTGGCGGTGGGGACTATGACCTAGAAGAACTCATAATAAATACCATCAACAGGGGCTGTGTGCTTAACCTCGATAGAGAGACGTCAGGTCTAAAAATGTCAAACATGGAAAAGGCAGTTATTGGGTTATTGGAGTTTGAATGAGTGGGAATGTTCCCACAACTAATGCTTACGTAAACCACTGAGCAAAACATAAACGCGTCGCCCACTCCATCCAACAGACACACACTCTCACACCCAGAAATCATTGCATGACAACATATTTATCATATAAGAGAGGCAGCAAAGGCCCATGTAGGGGGAGTGTCCCGTCATTATTATCTTCTTACATTACTGGTGAATAGTAATAAACCCACTAATTTATGGCAGATTCTCCATATAGGGGACATTTCTTTTATAAAACAAGAAGTCTATGTGCAGGTCTTTAATTAACAACGTAGACAAGAAGTTGAGACACTTGCCTCTGCCACAGATGTTTGCAATACTTTCCAATTTGAATGATCAGATGTTTGTATAACAGAATCTCTTCTCCATGTCTCCTTTTTTTACCCTTTCCTTTCACTTCAGAATCGGAAGACTTTTCCATCTCCAAAGCTGATTCTTTTTTTGATGACAGACTCTGGTAGCATTTCCTTATTTTCTTTACATGCTGGTTAAAATAACAGGTAAACAGAAAGAAGGGTGGAAGGTGTTTCAGAAGTCTAAAGGAAGACAGGAGCTGCATAGTGGGCTACTTTGGATACAAACAATCTTCCATTTAAAGATTTTTTTTTTTGCCTCTGCCGAGGTGAGAACTAGAAAAGACTTCACTTTTTCCCTCACATCTTCTGTGGCTTATTTTTAGTCTCTGCTGCAAAAACATGCCTCTTGTGGCTACAGAGATTGACGCCAGAGGAGCGAGAAGTTAAGGTGTCCATGCTTTAATGACAGATGAGGCCCCAATTTATTCAACAGTTCCCACTGCTCCACACAGAAAGGACTGTAAACCCTTCATCATTCAGTCTTTGGAGGGTTGTGGGTCACCGGCTGATGTCCCGGTTGCCCTCCCAGCTCTTGGTGCCTGCAGCCTCACTGATCCCTAAGTTCTCAAAGAAAGGGTGTTTTAGAGAGTCAGCCAGTGCAAGCCTCTTGGAGGGCTCATACTCCAACATGCTTTCGATGAGGTCAAACAGCTGGTGGTGCTCTTCCGCCTCGGACAGCAGATATCGCTGAAAGAAGGGGGAAAAAAGAAAAAAGGAAAAAAAAAAGTGGAAATTAGTGGCAATAAAATAAAATAAAAAACTCCAACATGAAATACAAGAAACATCTGTTGCATCATACAGGGAACTTTTCATCCCCGCTAATCATCAAATTCATGCCCTTCTCACTCACTCCACTTACCCGTAATGGTTTGCAGTTTTCTCTAACATATTTTCCCGCTGAGGAGCTCTCATCCCAATCAAGACGACCACGATAGAAGTATTTCTGCTTCCTGAGAGAGCAAGATGAGTTTAAAATGTTGCTTTAAAAATATGTTTGCATCAGGCACATTTTTAATTTTTTCACATTTTTTCCTTTACTTGTGTTTTTATGTTCTCTTACCGAGTCTTACGAATCATCCTGGAGGGCACTGGTCCCAGGATTCTTTCCATCATAGCCAAATGTTCCCTGTTGTCATGAGTCTGCAAAAAATATAAGATAAGCAAGAATGAGAGGGGAAAAGACTCACACAGAAAGGAAGAGAGTGATTCAGTAGATAATCAGAATTTAACTACTTCAGGTTCTGCTGTTGCATATGGTGTCTTCGGTTTTAGAGAGCTCACCAGTGGCAAGGGTTCATTCTTACCAGCACTGAATAATTGTACACTTGCATTTACAAGGACCCATTTACATTAGAGCTTTAACTAATAGTTGAGATTTCAGCAAATAAATCAGTTTACAAAAAGTAAATAAAAGGCGTATTCTGCTGAAACAAACTGTGTGCTGCCGTGTACCTGAAACAAAGTGAAGCCCAAGTAGTACTCAAACAGGATACAGCCAA
This sequence comes from Pundamilia nyererei, assembly GCF_000239375.1. Taxonomy (NCBI): domain Eukaryota; kingdom Metazoa; phylum Chordata; class Actinopteri; order Cichliformes; family Cichlidae; genus Pundamilia; species Pundamilia nyererei. Next base: position 1,511,415 of record NW_005187503.1, on the reverse strand, counting down.
TGCTCCACACATCGCAGGGATGACTCCAGCCCAGCTCTGAAACACAAAAGTATAAGTACACTAAACCACCACAGGATTACAAGAGGACAGGATTACCACCTTGTGATTGTAAGCGTCCCACAACCAGCCACGTTTTAATTTACATCCATTTCTGGCCAGATTCACTCAGTGTTTGCAGTGAAGACTGGGAATGAATTTAACAGGAAAGACAGACACACACACTCTCTACTTCTAAGTTTAGGCTTAAAACTTTCCTTTTTGACAAAGCATATAACTTGGGGCTGGACCAGGTAACTGTGAATATTGAGTATCAAGCCTGGTTCTGCCAGAGATTTCTTCCTGTTTAAAGGGTTTCTTTTCCTCCAAAAGTTTTTCGTTTGCACCGTCACCAAAGTGTGTTTTTGGTCATTTGGTCATTAACAGACCAGAAATTATATATCAGCACAATCTCTGTTTCTATCTCCCACTTATAATGCCCGGGAACGTGTTTTTGAACAACATTATGTTACAGTCAGTTGATCTTTTATCATCAATTACTTATCAGTACATTGTTGAGTTTAAAGCAACATGCACGCTGGAAAGGATTCGCATGCTTGCTGAAGTCACACAAAAAACATTCAAATGATCCAATTTGTTTTTGATGTGAGTCATTTTGCACTCCTTACATCAACCAGCCCCAATTTATCTCAGCATAAACTGCTTTCAGTAGATACTTATTGTACCACTGATGATACACTTGTGTAAAAGTGAGTATTTCACATACTTGAATATCACATATCATAAATCCCATTTGCTTTTCCTAACAGAGCAATCAGCCTGTGCCTGTTTGAACCAGTTTCTTTTTTTTTGTTTGTTTGCTTTTTAAAATAACTTCAAAGTAAACTTTTGGTCTTCCAGGCAAAGCATATTGTGTCAACTGAAAAAGCCACAGCTGCTCATGTGACAGGGCCAAAGATTTGTGGATATAATCACAAAACCATCTACTGCACATCTATAGCAGTTCTCACCTAATATGACCTCAGGGGCACGGTAATGCCGCGTGGACACAATGGTGCTGTGGTGCTCGTGGTCAAATGTGGCACTGCCAAAGTCCACCACGCGTACTGCTGTGCTCTTAACAGTCCGCTCCTCTCGTTTCTGGAAGATGACACGCATGTTTTTCAGAAATGCCCATCTTTCTCTCAGGAGTAAATCTGCAGTAGAGAAGCTTAGCTTTTTCCCCCCTTAAAATATAGCAACACGTGTTTTCATATCTATTCATCATAACTGCCAGCAATAAGTAACAGGAAAACTTTCCTCCACCTACAAGAAAGGTGATACATTTTCATAAAAAACTTTTTTTTCTCTTCATATGTAAAATGAACAAAAAGTAGCCCTTAAGTTTTGGAACCAACCTGCCTATAAACAAATATGATTGTTGGGTTTTTGTTTTGTTTTTTTTAAACTGTTTTCCTTGACTCTTACCTTCTCTACGTTGTAGGACATGGTGAAGTCTGAGTTGACAAACAGGATGTTCTCAGGCTTGAGGTCTGTATGTGTCAGCTTATTGTCGTGGAGAACTACGGAGGTAAAAAGCAACCTTCACTGATTAAGTTATTCAAAATTGTCAGTTACCTTGCATCACTTTATACAAACTGTCTACTCACCATTTATTACAACATATAATACTAATCATAATCATAATACTAATAGAAAAGCATCAGAAAAGCACTACTAGAATATCTCAGTAAAACCAACATGAGAACATTAACAACAGTAAACAAGTTAAAGGGCTTGGTGAGGATATGTAGCTTTTATTTACTAAAGACAAACTTGATAAGTCAGTGGGGCCAACACCCTTTTTGCTATGATGCCCTCCTGTGGTAAATGTCTACCACAAACACCAGATGATTTGAACAAGTATAATCATCAAGTCAAAAGCTAAATTACAGCTCAAGTTATAAGAATCAATGTCTTCCCTTTTCACAGTATTCCTAATTCCCATACAATTTATCTGTAAATTTCACAGACCATAAAGATACAACTTACATTTCACAGCAAGACAGATTTGGTAGGCCATGTGTCTGACGTGACCAATTGAGTAGGGCAGGTAGTTGTTTTCCTTCAGAAAGTCAAAGGTGCTCAGAGCTAGCAGCTCAAAGGAGATGCACATGTGACCGTGGTAGTCAAACCAGTCATACATCTGTACACATAAACTGCAAGACAGACAAAGCATGGGAGGTTCAGGGAGTGAGCTGACAAATTCACTTCAATCACGTAAACCAGCTTAAACCTCGGAGTGAACACAAGACACTAAGCAATACAGGTTTAACCACAGTGCCGTATGACTGAGTCAGAACTCACAATTTGTTATCCGGATCCTTTTCATTGATCTTCTCCAGTACATTGATCTCCAAGCGAGCTGCTTCCTTGTATTTCTCCACATTCTTGATAATTTTCAGAGCAACGTGGGCTCCTCCCCTGTAAAACACAAAAGATTATGAATACAAACACTACCGTGATGAAACACACAACATGCCTTAATTTTTTTTTTTTTTTATGTAATCCCTGTGTGCAGCCCTGAATGCTAAACACTAGCACTTGTTTATTTATAGATTCAAGACAGAGTAGTTAACCGCCTGGCTATGAGAGCAAAGGCTCCAATTATCAAGTTATTTATAG
>NW_005187503.1:1497663-1508654 GCF_000239375.1 Pundamilia nyererei | reverse complement strand
TGTGTGTGTGTGTGTGTGTGTGTGTGTGTGTGTGTGTGTGTGTGTGTGTGTGAAAAGTCACTGCAGCAGTTCCAGCTGGTTGGGAGACATTAACCCATAACGACGGTACATCACGATCTTAAGGCCCTGGGAATGAACATGAACTGATGGACATTTCTAGCTCTGTCACAAGAAAATAAATCTTCCGCAGGGAGAGAAGCACGAATAGCCCCTGTTCACATGAGGGGCTCACAGTCACAGGGGACTAAAATACTCTTGAGCTGATTTTCAGTATACATCACGATGTGGTGAACAGAACCAGAATTAAAATCAGAAATGTCTTTCTGCCATGTCTGGTGTGATAATGTGACTCTAAAATTACCGATAATGAACAATCTCAACAAGTTACTTGAAACATAAAACACTGTTTACCTTAATAAAAAAAACTATGTAAATCCTTTGTGCTGTCATTGATTCACAGTGGTCCGTAAATTGTATTGCACAGGTACAGCAACAGACATAACGATAATTTAAGACTAATTATTTTTCTTATGAAATTTCAGGCTGTTCATCATCACTATCTCTGAAGAACTTCTGGCCAATCAAAAGCCTACAAACAATAACACAGTGAGACATCAAAAAAAGAAAATAAAGGTGCACAGCCTGGAAATCAGTTTTCCTTATTCACATGTAAAAGTAGAAACAAACTTCTCAAAAACCTTCACCCTGGCATGAGTTTTTCAAAGGTCAAGGCAAAATGGATAGAAAAGGTTATTTTTTCCCAAAATACATGTGGCTGTAACCATAAATAAAAGACATTTAGAGAGGTAGTTTCTTTCTCCTACAGAGGGTTTTATGCAATACTGGTACTGGTCCACCCTGCTCAATAAAGGCTGCATGTTGCCCATGTACTAAAAATGGGTTAAACACCTCTGATGTATCCTAATATCACAGCCCAAAACATGCACAGAGAGGCTTTTGTTTCTTGTTGCTGAGGAAACAAGAATTCCCTAATGAACTACTAAGACACCCAGAGACTGAGAGCTCACACACCTGCGATGGTCAATGCATCGCATCACCCTGCCAAAGGTGCCTTCCCCCAAAGTGCTGACAATCTCATCTGCAACACAGTACAAAGAGAAAAAAAAACAAGAGAGGGAGAGCGGGGGGGGAAAAAAAAGAAGCATTAGAAATGTGGACTCGTGCAGGAATACACAATGCAAAAGTGTAGACAGGCGAATCAGTGCTAGCGCCCATCCCCTTTCCGAATTGCTGCCTACTGAGTCTGGCAGGCTTAAAACGTTGCGCGTAAGGCTATGGTAACTAAATGGTGCTATGATGTAAACCAAAGGGGGCAAACATAAAGCACTCCCTTCCTTTGATTACCAATTTGCAGTCATTGAACCTATTAGAGTGCATCCTTTTGTCTTTGCCCAAAACGATACAAATGCTGTATAAACTTGAAACATTAAAAATAATATGTATTGTAATCATTCTCAAATGAAGCGTTTAATGTAAAGAAAGTCTTAAAATGTGCACTGGTTGTTCTAACCTTAGTGAAATTTGCTAAATAAGTGATGTGACCCTGAAACCATCCGAGTGAAAAACATCTAGCTTAAGTTACAGATTTAAAACTGTAACTGAGTTGTAAGCTAAAGCGCAACATAAACAAACAGCTGCAAATTGGATTTCTAAGTTTAGGAAAGTCAAATAACCTGTGAAACATAAAGGAAATGCTCCACAGCTTAAAAATCTTAGAGAAAAAAAAAAACAAAACAAAACAAAAAAAGCAGATTGTATCTAAAGTCCCTCCTAAAATCTTCAACATTCTTGCAATCCACCCTGCTATTTCAGCTAGAGCGAAGAGCATTCTAGCAAGGCATCATCATCATCATGATCATGATCATCAGGCACTCCCCATGTCATGTAAATGCTCTATGCTTTAATACTCATATGGAGAAGGGTTACGATAGAGTAGTGGCAGTGAGTACATCTCTCTTGCAGGACGTCCCCACTCCGACAGATCAGGTGCCCTTCCTCGTCGTCCCTCACACTCAGTGCACGCGTCCGGCTGTTGCTCCGCTGTATTCACACCCAAACGGCCATCAGCAGGTCACAACACGACCGAAGGGGACAGGGGGGGTTTCAGGGGCAGCCGCAGCCACGGCGTCAGGTGGCACAGGTGGATGAGGAGGGAGGAGGAGGGTGGTAGTTGATGTAGTTGTGGTTGTAGGTGGGTTTCATGGTCATTGGGCGATTCACGCATGACACCACGTGAAGGAAATATATAACGATAGGGATATAGTGCAAGGGAACAAGTCAAAGATCACATGTTGTCCTCTGCTCCTCTCCCGCCCCCCTACCTTTAAACCACAGCTGCTTACAAACAAGGAAGCAACTGGCACATCCATTCATCAACGCAACAACCAATTAAAACAATAATATATATAACTACTTCAAAACTTTGCAACAAGATGAAAGATAAAATAACAACGCCATAAACATTCAAGCAGGACTTCTTTAAAGATAATCCCAGCAGTTATACTACATCAAATTCAAACCTTTTCCTCATTTATGTTCATAATAATACTTAACAGGTGTGATTAACCACACCCCACACAAAAAGAAATAACTAGAGCCAACTCATTTTAAATGCCAATAAATTTTAATAAAAATCTAATGCACCATGGTTGGCAGAACATTTTCACTTTTTTCATCATTAAAAAAATAATAATAATAATAATAATTGCAAGAGCCAAAACAAAAATCACAAGGCTTTCTGCCCTCTTATGAATAATAAAAAAAAAAGTAATAAATTACAGTAACAATTATCGGTGACAAAATAGTGGCTGAAGTACTAAAAAGTGTCTGTATAAAAATGAAAATGCTCTACCATAAAAAGGAGAAAGAATTTTTGAAAAAAAAGAGTCAATTAGAGCCAAACCCACCTATTCACAAATATAATAAAACCCCTGTGACAGAACAAAAATAAATCATAAAGGTTTTACTACTTACCAAATCTAGGGGCTGTAAAGAAAAGGTTAGGACAGGACAGAGGCAGAGAGAGCTGAGTGAAAGAAACAGGAGGTGGAGGTAGAGGATGAAGACTTAAAGCACAAACTCAGGTCTGGCTGTACTCACCGAGGAGGATGCGCTATAGGACCTGGTTCTACGCCGCCTTCGTTTGTGCTTACGCCTGCTGCCTTTCCTCCGGTACGACTCTTCTTGTTCACGCTCCCTCTCACGGCCGCGTCTGTAGTCGTACATGTTCGGCGAGAAGTCACGTGGATAGTAACTTTCGGCTGCTCCATGTGGCTCCCTGTCTCTGTCGCGTTCTCTGCTCTGATCAAACCGTCTGTATCCCTCGCAGTATCTTCTGTCAAACGGTCGTTGTTCCACTGACCGATTGTCATAGCTGCGACTGAATAAGTGAGCAGAGAAATATCCCGAAACCTTAGGACTGGCAACCAATAATAAAGTGAAAGAGGGTTAAATATAACATGAAAGAGTAAAAGCCCAAGCTAATTTGACCATAACGCACCTCCGTGACCGTACATAGCTTCCTTCCTGTCTGTGTCCACGTCCCCTCCTGTCTCGGTCTCTTTCTCTGTCACTGCTGGAGGAGTAAGTCGGCGTTCTTCTGTGTCGATGTCTTCGCCCTCTGTCTCGGTCTCTGTAACGATCCTGGTAGCTGGCTCGACTGTCTCTTTCCGAGGACGAGTATCGTCTTGTGTGAGGCATCTGGTGTAAAAAGGAAACAAATTAGCACAGAGTACCAAAATATGTTTAAGGAAAGTCACTCCTTACATTCAAATTATTGGAGCAGCTGATCACTGCCAAACTCATGGGATTTGAGGGACTAAATACCTGCACGTTTCTCGTGTGTAATTACAGACCCCCCCACAATACCGTAAAGTTCAGAGTTATTCCCCAAAGGCTCAAATCAGGACTGTGTATATCAGCACAGCTTTTCCACATATGGGTTCACAAAGCAAAAATCGGTGTTACCTTACTGAACAATACTCCCTTTCCTTTTTATTTTTTGACCTTTCGCCAATAAAAACTTATTAAACCTTAAGTAATTTGAACTCCGCACAATCCAGAAGTCTCGCGAGTCTTCTGGGTTCCCTGATTTAACTGTCGTTACGTTTTAAGAATTTAAATTGAAAGTAAAAAGACAATTTCATAACAAACTTTATTGTCAACTTGGAAACAGGCACTTTTAGCATCATACGTTCAACTGCATGACAAGTGTAAATATTATTTTTACTGTTTAATTAAACTACCCTTAACCTAGAACTAGACATTTCTGTAAACGTGGTTATATAGGAGGCCACCCTCAGTACAACAGTTCAACTTACCTTCATGCCTAAAAAGGCAACAAAATTTTCCAAAGGACCTAAAACTATGTGCAAAACTATTGCAACGGGTCTGAAAATACTGAAAATAAGAAGAACAGCGTTCAAATGAGATGATATAGCTATAATAACCCTGTTGCATGACCATAATAAACTTGACAACCCCCAAACCACACAGCGGTGCATCAAACCATTGCAAAGCCATTAGCACTGTAGTCAGAAGTAATTATTAGAGCAAATGAGTTCCGTTGAGCTTTATCCAACGCAGAGTGAAAGCACAAGTAAATGCCAAGTTAATAAATTGGTCGTGGCTACTCATTAAGCGTTGCCTATGCTGTTTACACACATTCCAAGACGATGCAACACTCGTTAAACGTAAGGCTAAATTACCGTTAAGGTCGTTAATCTCTGCATGGATTAGTAAAATTAAGCATCTTTAACACTCCAGCCCATTTACTAACAGCACCAACATTTCAAAGCCAGGAGAGAAGTAACTAATCAACAAGCGACGTAGTATCTATTAGCATGCACTGCTAGCAACTAGCTAATGTAAATAATTTGACCGCCATCTTAACTTAGCTACGTTCGTCAAGCTAACTTGCTACTTACGCTAGCAGCCGCGCTAACTGCAGAATCGCTATGTAGCTTGTTTAAATAAACACGGTGTTTACCGTTTTAGCAGCGAGCCCTGTACGTTTATCCCACAAAAAATCCGTGGTGGCGTTCCACTTTTCTCCTCTACCTTATCGCCAGCTCGATGTTCAAAGCTCTTTTGCTATCACCTAGCCAGTTTTTTTTCCTGTCTGCTTAGTACAGCTAGTTCTGGTTCAAGTCGGCGCTCGTACCGCCCTCCTGTGCTCAAATGTGGCTACTCCTGTTCGAAGGTAGACATCCACAAGGAACTAGTGAGGAATTACCACCCCAACCTACAACCGTTACAAGTCCTTATTAAATTATGGACAGCTGATTTTTATCAGCTACCTTTTAACTTTTGTTTTCTCCATGTCCAAATATTTGACTTACTGTTTTAAACCTTTTAAAATGACATACCTGTGGTGGTATACAAATTACTATGGAGAAAGGGCAGTGAACAGATTTAGGAGGAAAGGCTGAGATGGTTTAGACGTGTAGATGAAGGATAGTGGATATAATGGAGGCAGATGGCGGCATTCTTGCTTTTATAAGCTTTTACATGTTAAGTCACACATTTTGATTTTAATTCCTTGTAGTTTTATTACAAACATTTTGATTTATTTCTTTGGTAAAAACAACTTGAAAATGAGCTGCAGACTTTGCAGCCACACACATATAAAAGATGCCCTCTTTTTCACTTTTTCAGATTAACACATAATAAGTTTGAACCTACTTAGAAATTTTTATTTTCGTTCAGCTGTACAAAATCTGTTATAAAATGAATACATTTGCATCAGTACCATCTGCATGATCTGAAGGCATTATCCCCAGGAGTAAGAGAAAAGCACAGTAGGACAAACTTAAAGCATCCTCATAGTCCATCAGTTTGATGATGGTGATGGCTCTAAAGCACACAAAACAGGGAAACAGAGAGACTAGTAAGCCAGCAGGGATAACCAGGATAACATAATTTTTCTCCACATACGAAAGTAGTTTACCATTGACTGAGGTAGTGTTACTCTTCTGCCCGTCCTCCTTTTAAGTCTTATTTAAATTCTCATTCACACTAATCATTTGTTCCAAGCAACTGGAGCCTCGGTAGATCCACTCCTTATGATCATCATCCTAAACATGAAATGAACACACTACAGTAAGTCACACAATTGAAATAAATATAACAGGATTTTAAAAAAACAGGAACAACTTAAGATGGAACAGACCAGAAAAACAACTTCCATCAAACTGCAGTCGATCTCCAGTACTTTACACCTCTGCAGGAATCCGTTATGTTCCACGTTTACCGTCTGTCCGACATGGTACTGCGTCATGGGTGGATAAGGCCACTTCTTTAAATAATTCTGCATGAAAAGCTTGTGCTTTTCATCTAGGATATCATCCAAAGGGTTCTCCACTGTCATAGAAAATGGAAAATCTTCTTAGTAGCAGTATTATAATAGCAGCTGCTGTGGACAGCAAGTATAGAAGAATTGGGATTCTGGATTTTATAAAATTAGATATTATGGACTTGACGACACCAGCTGTCATAAGACGACAGGCGGGGTACACCTGGACAGATCGCTAGTCTGTCACAGGACTAACACAGAGACAGACAACCATAAATAACCTGAACTTACGCGGTTTGCAAACCATGTGCATTGCACGTAAGCTAGCATACACTGGAGTGTGATCATCAGTAAAAATCAGGAACCTGGAATATAAAAATTAAAAGCAATTTTACACATTTTTCCCACCTTCACAATCTGAATTTATCACCAGAGTAAAACACACTAACCTCATGCGGTTTTTTCTGGAGGGGACCTCTGCCATGAAACCAGGCACGAACTGGTCGTCTTTGCTCCGGACCACCACACGCGCACCGACAAGCAACTCATTCACCTTTGGCATGTGTTCAAAGGCAATGTGGTGACCAGACACTAGGCTCCTCCCCTTCTCCTTAAAGTTGACCTTGTATTTCACCCTGCCGTCTTCTGAAATGATTAAAGAAACATTGGAAACACTTCAGATTATACCACATTTGCTTCTACGTACTGCTTTTCTTGAAAGAAGAAATGTCAAATACAGGTGCATTTGTTAAATTAAATGGGGTTTTTTCTCATATCAAATGTATCTATTTTCTTTGAGAGCGTAATCAAAAGCGCTTAAGCGCCAGCTGTTAAGTTACAGCATCACAATCTGTGTCAAAATGTGCTGTCAGACGAATTCAGTTGGTGAGGCCCAAACACCAACAAACTTTAAACTGTGGTAATGTGTGTGTAATAACAACAAGCACAACCACAACCACTCAACAAAATATAGAAGAAAAAAAAAAAAAAGAGTAGAAAGAAAAAAAAATCTAAACGTTGCTAGTCTAGCCTCAACTATGGGACACGGATATGTAAGAAACATACCTTCCTTTAGCATCACATAATTTCTTTTGTTTACTTTGAAGTTTAACATTTTTGTTATCTTAGCCACCAGAGCAACAGTGTGTCGAGCTCTGCTTGCCGTGACATCCTGATGACAATCAGTGTCAACAGAGCTACAGAATGTCTCCAAATAAATGCAATTCATTGCTTAACGTACTCACTACCTCAAAGCCATTTCACAGATTACACTGATTAAATGTCAACCAACATTCCCAACTACACAAAACAAGACGTCTTTAATCGACGAGTAGCTGTCAAGCTAAAGACAAATGTGAAACTTTACAATCTGCTTTGTGCTTACCAGTAGAGTCTTTTCTTTATTATTCTTACCCTTTGTTATTATTTCAACAATTGTCCCTGGATGCCAGCTCAAAGGCCTCTTTCTGGCCAGGACCTTCATGTCCACACTGATCTCTTTTTGTGGCACCGCAGCAGGGGTCTTTGTGGATGAGGACTGAGAAGCAGCTGATACAGTGGTTACAGGAGTTACTCCTGTCGGCGTAAAAGGAGCAAAATGTCATTTGACGATTGGATAGATCTTATGATTTCTGTGTTTGGAAATCTGGTAGTGATCTGTTCCTCAGTGTACAAAGCAAGATCTTTAAATTTGCCAATATTTTCTACTCTTCAACAATATAATACAGCTTTAAATCAGCTTAAAAACACACAAATCCCCACATAAACCTAAGATCTGGGCAAAAAAAAAAAAGGGCGTACATGGAGTTTTTTATGTTTTTCCATAATGTATATTTTGTGGTCATTACCTGAAGCGCTTGCTGGTTTTGTCGATGTTTTCGTTGCCTTGCTCTCAGCACTTGTGTTTGTGTCGGCTTGTGATGACTTTGCCGTTTTGCCTTTTGCATCAGGAACTGTACCCGCTTGCCGCGTCAGTGTTTTCACTGGGCTGCTTTTGGCGCTGCTTTCTGCGTTTGTTGTCAGAGTCGATGTCTTTGCTCCGCTTCTGATGGAGTTTCTTCTCTCCTGATGTGTTGTGTCATTCTTAGTGTGTTTTACATTCCTTTTGGCCATTTTTTTCCTCTTGTTTGAACGTGTACTTGAAATAGAAAAGTCGGTATCACTCGAGTCTCCGCTGGGTTCCCACTGCATGTCAGACCCATCAGTGCCTAAAGACTCATCTTCACTCCAGTGATTCTGAGGTGATGAAGGAGATAGAGAGCTGGTCATTTGAGATCCAGTCATTCTGGTCAGGACCACTACTGGGCTCTTCAAAGCGAGAGGGTGTTTTTTTCTCAGAACTCTTTCTTGTTTTTCGCTGTCTTTTGGCTTAGATGAAAAAGAAGCCGAGCCATCAGAAGCCAGAGGTCTGTGGACTTGAGTTTCTGAGGGAGCAGACTCGCATGACAGTGGTGATGCTTGTCCTAAAAACAGTAAAAATCACAGGTTAAATTGTAGCTTTCAAACAAACCTACCAAGTGCACATTTTTTAATTCAATTTTGCTTTACCACAGCTTGCTTGGTTATTGTCATCGTCCAAATCTGTGTCGCTGTACTCCCATTCCAACAATGAGTAAAGTTTCTTGACAGTATCCTCACATGCAGCCACAGACCTGAATGACAAAAACAAAGAGAAATGAATGAAGAGAAGATAGAAAACACAGAGAAAGTAACCAGTGTACAGGCTCTGATATTTAACATAGCACATTCATGCCTCGGAAGAGATTCTGGCAAATCATCAGGCGACTCAGGAGGGGAAAGTCGTGCTCTACCTGCACTGTGTATAGTGCAGGTGGAGCACTGCTGACTTTGACTAAGAATATTGTCGTGCGGTGGAAGGAATACTTCTTAATCCCACTGACACATCTTTCGTAGAGGAAGCAGAGTCTGGAGAAAAGGGGGACCACGGTCCTCAGCCGGAAAAACGGTTGAGTTGCCACTCCAGGTCAGAGACAAGTAACTTCTCCGAGTGGAGGTGCTTAAGTATCTCTGGGTTTTGTTCACTAGTGCAGTGACTAAAAGATCGAGATCGCGGATACAAGCAGCAGAAATTAGCTTTCTCCGAAGGGTGGCTGACCTCTCCCTTAGAGATAGGGTGAGGAGTTGGCCATCTGGGAGGGGCTCAGAGTAGAGCCACTACTCCTCCACATCAAAAGCAGCCAGCTGAGGTGGTTTGGGCATCTGACAAGGATGCCTCCTTGGTGAGGTGTTCCGGCATGTCTCACCGGGAAGAAGCCCCAGGGCAGACCCAGGCACGCTGGAGAGATGATATCTCTTGGCTGGCCTGGGAATGCCTTGGTGTTCCCCCATACAAGCTGGAGGAGGTGGCCGGGGAGAGGGAGGTCTGGGCTTTTCTGCTTAGGCTGCTGCCTCGGATAGGAAAATGGATGGATGGATGGCATCCATGCCATCAAAAATATATAAAGAATCATCACATTTAGAACAAAATCGTGTCTTTTAAAGAAAGCCAAAACAACTTTTTTTTTAAATCTTAAATTTTTTATCTTATATCTTAATATGTTATGCAATGTTCTAGTTAGTGTGCGTTGTATAAAAAGTAAAGGATACACTCAGTACACTTAGTGCCCAGGTTGCAAAAAAAAAAAAAAGGTTATCTACAACACACATTGTTAGAAGCCTGTAGAAGGACGTGTTATTGTGGGACAGTTTTAAGGCAAAGTAGGTGGGATTAACTAAATGTCATTAAAAGCTCAGCAGGGACTACCCTATTCAAGCACTTGCATGAAATTTTTATGCTTTTGCTTCCTTGCAAGAATAAATTATTAATAAATTATGATATATGTCAATTATAGTAGATATTCATTTAGAAAGCTAAAAACAGACAGAGAAGTTCCTCTTTCTATCACGGTCAAAGGAGCTTGCAAAGAAAAGCGTCTGGACTTCTTTAAGTTGCTTGAAGACGTTTGACCTCTCATCCGAGAAGCTTCTTCAGTTCTAAGGTCAAATGGTGGAGAGTCCCAGATTTAAACCTAGTTGGAGTATCCCCCCGCAGAGGGACAAAAGGACCCCCTGATGATCCTCTAATCGCCTGAGCCAAGGTGTGAAACTGGGTGCGGGTCCCAATCAGTCAGGGTTTCAGGTGAGCTCATTGTGAAACCTGGCCCCACCTTATCGTGCGAATTCCTGAGGTCAGATGGCCCAGGATGTGAGTGGGCGTTAAGGCGTCTGGGGAGGGAACTCAAAACTGGATTATAGATGGCAGACAGTTGGTGTCGTAAACCCCCGCCTCTGTTCAAAGATGGTCGCTCACAGTGGACATACAGGGAGTGCAGAATTATTAGGCAAATGAGTATTTTGTCCACATCATCCTCTTCATGCATGTTGTTTTACTCCAAGCTGTATAGGCTTGAAAGCCTACTACCAATTAAGCATATTAGGTGATGTGCATCTCTGTAATGAGAAGGGGTGTGGTCTAATGACATCAACACCCTATATCAGGTGTGTATAATTATTAGGCAACGTCCTTCCCTTTGGCAAAATGGGTCAAAAGAAGGACTTGACAGGCTCAGAAAAGTCAAAAATACTGAGATATCTTGCAGAGGGATGCAGCAGTCTCAAAATTGCAAAGCTTCTGAAGCGTGATCATCGAACAATCAAGCGTTTCATTCAAAATAGTCAA
>NW_005187503.1:1493455-1495554 GCF_000239375.1 Pundamilia nyererei | reverse complement strand
TGTATTTGACGTATGTTGTGGTAAGGCAGAGGTCTAACAGTGTGAAACTTCCTATCACATTCTTCCATATATGGCAATCTGTTTCACCCTCCAGGTGGTCCCTGAGGATTGACACTTTTCTTGACTCTTCTTCTGTCATCTGTTACTAGGCGAACTCAAATGCAGTTAGAAGCAAAATGTGTCCCAGGCCTTTAGCCTAGAATGAATACTATCATGTATGTTTGCAAGCGTGCATGCTTAAACCTTCTGTTGCTCTAGGTCACTTACACCATGGATCGCCTGGACATTCGCGCCACGCCAAGCTTAAGACCTTTAAATAGACCGAGCATCACTCTATATAAGCACAATCCTGCAATGTGTGTATAAAAATGATTACAGTTGCACATGCAATAAAAGGTTAATATGTAATTATGATCACACCTGCAATACAAGTTTTAATGTAAGGCCAACCGCTTCAATAAATGTATTAATGAAATGCTGATTAATGCAATGATAATGATGATAGTTATGAATAGTAGCAGTACAATATTTTCCTCATCTCCACACTCCATATATAACAATTCTTGACTGTTGCTCGTTTTTATTACATTTTATTCCAACAATGAACCAACAAGAGAATGAACCCCAAAACCAGTTTTTTGTGTGAGTAGTTAAGCATGTTAAAAGAGTTGTTTGTTTGTTTTTTTAAAGATTGCCACACTTAATGCTTTCATATTCGTTTACAATGACAACACTCACTCGCAAAGTCTCAGGAGGCACGCGGCCTGTTCCTCTCTCCTTTTCAGCAGAGACTGCAGCTGATTGCATTTCTCCAGCAAATCCGGAGAGACCCGTTGGGTCTCCTTAGCCTTCTCTATTATCCAGCACTCCTCTCTGCTCATCTCAGTCTCATCTCCATCCATAGTTACTGCAACACACAAAGGTTTCACATATCAGAGATTAATTATTACTAATGTTATTCCAAAAAAGCATAGATTTTCTCATGATGCAGAAAAGAAATGAACAATGCAAAGTCCAAACATCTCAAAGACTTACACTTGGGGCTCCTAACACACTAGAAAAGATTGACATCACATCTCTTAGAGGAAGGTCAAGAGCCTTTGAGTGTTTACCTGCATAAATAAAGCACATATTAATAGAAAATGGTTACATTGTGCTGTGGTTTAGCTAACTTACCGCTGAAATGAATCACTAATTTATTGAGCTAGAATGTTTCTGGACAACATGGTGCATTCTAGTGAGAATAGGGAGCAGGTGAACGAGGTGGAGGTGCACTGGACAGAAAAGGAATTGCATTCAGTAGAAGAAAGACAGAACAATTGTTTGCATGACAGGGAGACGGGTGTAAAAATGACGATGCAGGAACCAGATATAGTGAAGAGGGATGAGTTTAAGTAGTCAGAAAAGCAACAGAGAGGTGAAGAAGAGTCCTGGCGGTAATTCGTGACAGAATGATAGCAGCAAGAGTAAAACCAAAGGTTCACAACATGGTAGTGAGACTGGAGATACAAGGTTTAGAGACAGTGGCACTGACAAAAAGACAGTAGGCTGAGCTGGAGATGTCAAAGTTGAAGATGCTCAGATTTTCACTGGGGTGACCAAAAGGAAAAGGATTAGAAATGATTATATCAGAGGGATAGCTCGGGTTAAACCGTTTGGAGACAGCTGAATAGGTGTGGTTAGAGATGGTGCAGAGGAAGGATACTAGCTATAATGAACAACAGATGCCAAGCGGGAGGGAAGGAGGAAGACCACAGAGGAGGTGCATGGATGTCATGAAGGAGGAAATGAAGATGGATGGTGTGAGAGAAGAGGATGGAAAGGATAGAGTGAGATGGAGGCAAATAATCTGCTTTACTGGCCCTAAAGGGAGCATTTACTACAGGGAATGCTCCCTCATAAAACCTGAGATATTTTCTCAGATTCTTGGAAATGTAAAATTCACATTTGATAAATTATTCAAACCAACCATCTATTACATGTAACCATGTCTTCATACTGTGTTACCACCATATAACATTTATAATGTTGCTATGAAGAAGATCGTGGCTCAAGAGTTGGCAGTTCGTCTTGTAATCGGAAGGTTGCCGGTTCGAGCC
>NW_005187503.1:1463535-1493238 GCF_000239375.1 Pundamilia nyererei | reverse complement strand
TTTCCCCCAGGGATCGATAAAGTATTCTGAAACCTGGCGAACATCTGGTTCCTCTGCATCTAGGTGTGCGGGCTCAAATAGGGGGGATTAAAAGTAAATCAGAAACACTTCTCAAGCTCAAGCTCGTATATTTTAAAAAAAGACGTCCAGCCAAGATAAGGTGTTTAGGGCTTTACTAAAAATAACTAACTAAATAAATAAAACCCAAAATACCAGCATCTGATTTTGTCTTGAGACTTATTGGTCGAAGCTAGCATGGACTTCAATCAGTTAGCCGTGGAGACCGTTTCATCCTGACTCTGCGCCTCTTTATCGCACAAAGTGTATCCAACCTGATAAACATTCTTTTAATTTCAGCTAGATTAATTAATTTGATTAATTTTAATTTAAAATGTCAAATAAGAAGCAAGCCATACCTTAGCTTTGTCCTATGGTCTTCTTCTCTTCATGTTGCTGGGTAGACCTGTGAGACTCACTGCCGCCCCCTGCGTCCGGAAATACGACCGACAATCTTCTACTTCTTTTTAAACCGATTGCTATGTATGGAACGCAGAGTTATTATAGTTTTGCATTTTCTTATTAGTTTTACTTTATTTTTATTAGTCTTCCAGATGACTGGATGTTTAGTTGGTTCCAAAGAGCCTGAGGTGTGCCAAGAAAATATCCCCCACACCATCACTCCACCACCAGTCTGAACTGTTGACACAAGGCAGGATGGATTGATAAACATATGATTACACAACATTTGCCATCCAAAATGTTGCATCAGAAACTAGGATCGGTAAGACCATGCAACGTTTTCCTACTGCTGTGATCCATGGAACCTCAGTCTTCGTCAGTTAAATTTTTAAGTACAGCAAATTAATTGTTTGGTGCTTTGCTTCTCAGATAATTCATACTAGTCTAAAATTTGCACTTAGGAGCAAATATGAAACACTACCTTGCATACATCCATTTCCCTTAAGTTTCCTCTCTGCTACATTCCTGATATGTATTAAAAGGTATTTATTTAACTAGTGTGACCAGGTCAAAGTGTAGAAATATTAGATAGCTAAACTTCTATGTCAGTCATTTTTATATTAGTAAATTTAGCAGGTGAGAGCTCAGATTTGTCTTTAAATTACAATTATGCACTCCAGTAAAGGAAATGAATGAGGCAGAGGGTATTTGCTTGTATATGACAAGCTTATATACAAGGCTTTTTTTAATTTTTTATTGTTGAACGACAAAGGATGCAACATAACAGACACCAAAGGCAAAATAAATCAGAGACATAACTGTCATATCAATCTGTAAATATGAAAAAAGGTTTATATGAATTGTTCCCAATTCATAAAAAACAACACTGAAAAAAGTGAATGAACACACATCAGACAAATTTCTATTCGTGGCCAAGTTAATAAATGAGGGTATGAACATTTTCACATATAACTGTTCAAAAAAAGTTGAAAAAATATAGCTGCTTAACCTTGCTGTTAAAAGTTGTGCAAAGATAAAGTGCCATTTTTTTAGAAATTGAAAAAGAAAATCATCGTTCGCATGTTTTCTAGGAAAAATTATGTCTTGTTCATTCGGCAGTGCGATGGTCCACTCAGTCACTTCGCACAACTGTGCAGCAAATTAAAGATTACAAAATTAGCACCCCGTTCAAACAGGTTAAATCTCCTCCTTATATCCTTGAGTCATTTATTTGCACGAGAGAAAGAGGGTTGTGAATGCTATTCCCAGTATTTTCACAGCATCCACTCTCTGTGGATATTTAGTCAGAGTCAGACTCATTCATGGCCTCTCTCCTCACGCTCAGTTCCAAAAACCTAGCCTGTGCATGTTCCAGGCGTATGGAGCCTCTGTAGATCCACTCTCTGTGATGGTCAGCCTGAGCGAGACATAAAAAAGGGCACACTGTCAAGGAAAGGTGATTAGGAAAAGAAACGGGAGCGTTGTTTGTTTTAGTTTTGGATTATTTAAACGTAGCCAAGGCAGACTTACACTGGAGATATGTTTTTAGGTTAAACATGCTGTCTGTACCTCATAATTTCAAACCCTCCTGAAATCCTGTGCCACAACCTGACAAGCACCTCTGTTAAATATATTTACTGAAGTATGAATAAGCATTAGATCTGCTGTTGACTGGTTAAAATGTAAAGATTAAAAAAAAAAAAAAAAAAGACACCCACCTGAAAAACGACCTGTATCAAGCTGCAGTCGATCGCCTGCACCTCACACCTCTGCTGCTCTCCGAAGTATTCTGCATTGAGGCTCTGTCCAACCCTGTATATGGTCAAATGAGGGTACGGCCAGTCCTTCATGTACTGTTTCATGAAATGCTTATGAAGGCCGTCGGGAATGTCGTCAAACATGTTTTCCGCTGTTGAAAAATGAATTAAATACATAAGCGTGCTTCAAATAAACACTCTCCTGTCTGCTGCTTGCTGCAACTGTGAGTAAAAGAAAAGCCAGAGCACAGCACAACTTACACGGTCTGCAAACCAGGTGAAAAAAAGGTAAGCCGACATAGACCGGCGTGTGATCATCCATAAAGACCAAGAACCTGGAAAATTAAACAGCGATGTGTGAGACACTCGTTTCTTCTGACAAAAAGCCCGTGATTATGTTTGTTCATAGAGGTATGAACACCTGAAGCGGTTCTTTCTGCTGGGGAGCTCGGCTAAAACACCAGGCCGGAACTGGAACTTGTTATCCTGGCACTGAACAACAACCCGAGTGCCAACAAAAAGATGCTCTACCTTTGGTGGGGTGTCAAAGGCAATGTGGTGACCGGATACTAGAATCTTCCCCTTTTCTTCAAAGCTAACTTTGTACTTTAACCGTCCATCTTCTGGTAAAGAGGAAGAAAAAAATGTTTTAGTTCCTACCATTTAAATGCTATTTCCTTTTTGAATAATGGTGGTTCATATTTAAAAGTGAAGTACTGCTGTCTGGACACATGTCAGCCTGCCTAGATTTTACCGCATGTACTTCACAAATTAGAAAGAAAATGAAAATGCATCTTTTATAAACAGGAATAACATATTTTAAGTTATTATTCACCTTTTTAACGTTTCATTTGTCTTTGTCTTTCATTTTCAGTTTATTTAACAAGGGTTCAAATTCTTTTAATTGCTTTGGATCACTTTGGTCAATGTCCTTTTTAAAAAATTTAAGTTGCTGGCTCATGCAGTGACAAACGCAGAAAACTAAGGATAATAAAAAAAATGTGGTTATACTTCATTAGGTCATGTCCACAAGTGCAACGGTTTTCCTGCATGCACCATGACTCTATCACTATCCTAAATATGCCCAATGGAAGCAGTGCGCCCTGTAATTGACTGATGTCCAGAATGTGCAATCCTCTCGCCCACTGCCAGCTAAATATGAGAAAAAAGCTGAAAATCGTAACCACACTGAGGTCACATCCTTAAATGTGTATATTTTGGTGCACAAGAATCCATCGCTTAAAGATATTTTTTTAAAGCGCCTGGTTCTGCCAGAGCCTTCTTCCTGTTAAAAGGGAGTTTTTCCTTCCCACTGTCACCCAAGTGCTTGCTCATAGGGGGTCATGGGGCGACCGTGGTTCAGGGGGTTGGGAAGCTCATCTTGTAACCGGAAGGTTGCTGGTTTGATCCCCAGCTCTGTCTTGCTCGTTGTGTCCTTGGGCAAGACACTTATCACCTACCGACTACTGGTGATAGCCAGAGGCGCAATATGGTAGCCTTGCTTCTGTCAGTCTGCTCCAGGTCTGCTCCTGCTACAACTGTAGCTGCCTCCACCAGTGTGTGAATGTGAGAGTGAATGAATAGTGGAATTGTAAAGCGCTTTGAGGGTCTCGAAAAGTGCTATGTAAATGCAATCCATTATTGTTATTATCATATGATTGTTGGGTTTTTCTCTGTATGTATTGTTTTAGGGTCTACCTTACAATATAAAGCACCTTGAGGTGTCTGGTGTTGTGATTTGGGGCTGTATAAATAAAATTGAATTGAATTAAAAGATATTTTTATACAAATATACAAAAAAAACAACAATGAAATGAAATGCTCTCATCTGAAAAGGACTAACAAGTTTAAAGGATAATAAACAAACAAAGAAAATCATAATTCCTGGAAAACCTGCAGTATTTTCTCTTACCCTTTGAAATTATCTCCACTATTTTCCCACGCTGCCACTTCATGCGTTTCTTCCTGGCCAAGACCATCATGTCCACTTTCACTTCAACCTGCGGTAAGTTAGGATGGATGTTCGTAGTTTCATGAGAGCAGTGGGCAGAAGTTGGTGATATCCCAACAGAGGGGTTTATTTCTTTGAGGGCAAAAGTAAGAAGTGGAATTTTAAAGTTATTTGAGAGTTTTGAGAGCAGGATTCAAGTGGTAATGTTTGTGGCCTTACCACTGCTGTTGGAGGGTTTCCTTGTGTCACCGCTGCTGTTCTTGTCAGATTTCTGATTATTGTTCGAAACCGAAAAATCGGAATCAGTGGAATCATCCTCTGGTTGCCACTGCATATCAGAACCGGAGCTGCTGGAGAATTCAGCTTCGCTGTAGGACTGCTGAGGCGTCGGCGGTCGCAGGGCGCTGATCTTATAATCGGGCAGTCTGGTCAAGACCACCACTGCTTTCTTTATTAGATTAAGAGGGGCCGAGCCATTTTCCCATTGTGTCATTTGGCTGCTGGTTTCATTTGTGGAGTGAATGGGCTCACATGCCGATTCAGACATAGTGTCTGAAAAGAAAAAAAGCATCAGTGAAACTTGAGCCATCGCCATGCCAGACTTTCATCGTGGTGAGAACAAATCCTGACAACTGTAGCTCGCCATCAAAAGAAAATGAAAATGCTATCAATCAAATTCACATTTAACATTTGTTAAAGCTGTCTTTTCTGTGTGTCAGAGGAGATCTCTTATATAAAGTCCACTGATTTTCACTCTATACAATATATGGTTGCTTAAATATAATTCCCAAGGGGACGAAGGCTTTTTCACCCTCTGTCGTCTGACTCTTCATCGATAATGACCTCAACCTTTTGCCTCAATCTCGAAGGCCATGATTGTAATTTCCATGCTCACAACGGTCCACTTGGTTTTTGTTTGTCTGTTTTTTTTAAATTACATAAACCCAAAACCTGTGCTGTCAGGTTAAGAATTAGAGGTTCAAAATCTAATTAGGTGCAAAACTCAGCACATTTTTAAACTACCATCTGCCGCTGGTTTGTTTCACACAACAACAGCACAAATAAATTAATCAGAAGCTAGAAAAAAGCCTTCTGTTTACAGATAAGCTGTTAGATCTTTAAATTTGCCAGATTTCTTGTTACCTGTGCAGCAAATTGACAGCAGCCACTGCATCTCTTTCTAGCAGCGATACTTGTAGCGTTAAGTGGGGCACAGCATTTACTGTACTGCATTTTCAAGCACTACTTAATAAGTCAGTAGTAAATATACAGGACCAGTAAAATGCTGATCCAGTAGCCAGGTTGAGCCAGGAGGGAAAATGATGAACATGCCCTGGTTGCCACTGAAATTGAAATTAACTTGGATAATGCTTCAAAATAAGTGGACAACGATGACCCGAAGGCCTTTTCTAAACATCTCTTTAAGACAGGGGTGTCCAACTCCAGGCTAAGGTCTAAAACCTGCAGGACACCCCTGCTTTAAGACCACACACCATTGTCAAAATATTATGATGAAAATATGGTGAATAAAGTGGAGTAAAACATAAACAGAAAGAATAAAAATATATATATACATCACTAACATGCAAAATATAACACTCCAAATGGCAGTGACTCAGTCAGGCCAGCCACTAACTGTAGAAATACCTGGTGTCAGAGCTCAGCTCACAGCAGCATGTTTTAAAGGGGTGGCCAGGAGCAGCTGGAGAGTAGACAGCACCTGCTGTTTCATTAAAGCGCCACCCAGCTATACCTGTGTGAGTAACTCGGTTTAACTTAGCAAGTTTGTTGTGTAATGTCTTAAAAGTATGTGACATGTGAGCAGTGAGAATGTATAACTTTAATGTTTGTGACAGTACAATCAGAAAAAGAGTATGACTTGTCTAAAGGGCTGCAGGAGAAAGCCTTTTCTCTTTAAGAAAGAACATGGGAGCACTGCTTAGGTTTGCAGAGTTGCATCTGAACAAACCAGATAATTTATGGAACAATGTGCTTTAGAAAGATGAGTTCCAAGGTGGAGATGTTTGGCCATAATGCACAGCATATTAGCACAAACACGGATCAGTCAAACTGGCTGAAATGCTGTGGCAGGACTGTGCATAAATGAATGCATAAAACCTAATTAAACTGAAGCAACATTGTAAAGAGGAAGTCATACAGAAAACATTTGCATTTTCATTTAAAATTTAATATCTGGATCAGCATTAGCACCAATGCCAAGTGGCAACTCATTGGAAGTGAAACTGTTTTTCGCAAAAACAAACAAAAAACATGTGACATCACTGTGTCCTGAAGCCCTGAGAATGAATCAGAAAATGTGAACTTTTTTGTTTTTGCTGCTACAGGAGTGCTGTAGCACCAGGAGACTCTGAAAGCTGTTTAAAGGGCTACAGCTGTGCCTACTGAGAACGAACAAATAACAAAACAAAGCTGTGTTTAGACACATTTCCTACCTACAATCAAGCTGCGTGGGGGTTTACCTCATTTAATACAAACACAAATAATTCAACCACTTACCTGATGTTATGTCTTAATTATCCGCTGTAATGAGAGCTGGAGCGGCAGCTACATATCAGGCTAACACTGAAATCACTGTTTTGGAGTTTGCGTCATAACTGCACTTTTTTTCCTTTTCTTTTTTTTATATAAATATGTGTTATCCAAAATTATCAGGCAGGTTTTTCCTCCATCTTAACAGACTTGTTGTTTTTCTCCTTCTTCTCGGCGTTCAAAAGTGGTTGTTAACAAATGAATCTGAGAAGTGCTGCCCCCTATCGTCGTCTCCCCGGTATTGTCCTCCGGCACACGCCATTTTGACTGCAGGCTTGTGTCAGCAGCAGTCTACGAAAACTTAAATAATATGATACCTTTTATTATTTATATAATTTTATGTTAAGAAGCAGGTGCAAACAATATTTTAGACATTGTAACACTATAGGGAGAAAAAAAAAACTACAATCAAGTCCTCGCTGAGTAAATAGTGGTATGTTCTTTTCAATCAAATCAACCATATTCTCAAGTGGACATATATAACACTTCGAATCTATAAATAGTCTTTTTATGAAGGATGTTCTCGCTTACGGCCATACCACCCTGAACACGCCCGATCTCGTCTGATCTCGGAAGCTAAGCAGGGTCGGGCCTGGTCAGTACTTGGATGGGAGACCGCCTGGGAATACCAGGTGCTGTAAGCTTTTCCTCTTTTGTCCAGCAGAGGGCGCTACTGCCCCAGGGTAGACAGTGTTGAAGCAGCAGCCAGGGTAACAAAGAGCGCATTGAGACCACTCATGCTGAATTAAATAATGGTTTGGAGCATAGACGGTCCACACAGAAAAAGTTTTGTATGACAAAAGCTAAACTAGAAGACAGAACTAGGTGAAGAAAAACATGTTAGTTGACCAAAGTAAACAAAAAAACAAAACTAGATTTCAGTTTTTCCCAAATATGGAGGGAATCATGGTAGCCTGGCTTTTTTAAATCTCTTGCCTCTTTAGTTTAGTTTATGCCTCAGACAGAAACTAAATATTTTCAAAACAATGAAAGCTAAACTGAAATGAGCAGCTTCCCCACTCTGGAAATTCGAGGAACTGAAAGTTAGAAACTGAACATATTTGAATACAAACCTGTTTTCCTTCTTTTGCCCTCACTCTGGTTTTGCTGTTGGTTGTTGCTGTTGTGACTAGTCTGTAAAAACCTTCATAGTACCTGTAAGTCCTGCCTACAGCGGTGTTGGAGGACTGTAGGGAAACATGAGCTGCTTTTGATTGTTGATTAATTGTGAGTATGAACACAGAAGATGCATCACATTTAAACAGTTTGACGTACAGAAAAAGAAAACCTGAAATTTGCTAGTTGCTAATTTAATGAGAAATACTTGTGAGAAACATTTTCAGTAACAACCCAACAAAGGCCAAAAGCCTTAAACATGACAGATCTTTGTGTTAATGCTTGGAACAAAGTCTGATTTTAACAGCTCGGTGCTTCGAGCCCTCAGTCTGAAACACTGAAAAGCATCACGATGCACGCCTCACGTCTTCCATGAGACTGCTTGCTTTTTGCTCAATGTCCTGAAGCTTTTTTGTACATACATTATAAACCACATGATCTTAAAAGTATGCACCCACACAGTGGTAAGATTGCACTCTCACCCCACCCCTTCTCCCTCTCTCTATCTCAGGTGATCTGCTCCTCCTGGTAGGTGGAGGTGGAGATCGAGCCATAAGGGTCCACGACGGTCTGGGCGCAGCGTACCACCGTCACCAGAAGGAAAAAACACAGCAGGAAGAGAAAGAAGAGAGCAAAGCCCAGGTCCACGTCCACCTCGAACTGCGGCACGGGGTGAGACGGCTTATCCATGTGGTCAGCGATAATGGTGAAGGGAGACAGTTTCCGTTTCTTCTCCTTTTTCAGCGCAGCAGCATCACTTTGGGACGGCGTGCATGCTCGTGTGCTTTCAAGGTGTTGGTGGTGACTTTGCGCATGAAAGAAAAAAGGTGACAAACAGCTTCTGAATACAGAGGCAGCACATAACCAATGAAGTCTATCCTGGCTGCTTGGAGGACGACACTTTCAATGCAGAAGCAAATGTCTGGTTTTTATTCCAATCAGCAGCAGTTTGTCACATTTCTGTGTCTAACAAAGGGAGGGAAAAAAACACCTGGAAAAACCGCTAGAATGCAAAATATTCCACCATAGATTTACATGTTGCACCTGCAGGGTTATCTTATCGATGAGCCCATAAAAACTGCAGTGAATCACTTTGAATCAGTTGTTAATTACAGTTTATCCAACAAGTCTTCCCCATAACTTGTTCATTTAAGAGAATTACAACATTTGAAAAGCCAAAGAAGTGACTGATAGACTCCTTTTGTCTTTAATAATCACCACTTTCTAATTTCTCCTGCAGGAACAGGCACGGTAGCTCTCGCTAAATGATCAAAACGTCCACAGCTGTCTGGACACATTTCTTGAAACACAATTTCCAAACTACAGTTGCTAAACTCGTGACTCTTCTGGCAAAACCTCACAAACTCACCCTCACAAACCTCACAACACAAAAACTGCTTTTGTCTGCGTCATCCCCACAACAGGTCATAATAACAACAGTATGCAGCATTCATTACACAAAAAGTACAAAAAGGTGTGTGTGTGTGTGTGTGTGTGTGTGTGTGTGTGTGTGTGTGTGTGTGTGTGTGTGTGTGTGTGTGTGTGTGTGTTTAGGACACATTTTCAACATCACGTGGTCGTCTTGTAATTCTGCAACCACCACATTGATGATTTAGTAGGTCACCAAGCTCATGATCCATCATAATGCAGTTTATTGGCTGTAAAGCTACGAATGTGACCTTAACCTTGAGCACACTTTGCTTGTTATGTGTTCGCTGTGTGCAAGTTTCACTAAACATCCTACCAGCGTTTGCCTGGATGAAAATGACAAAAATATGACATAAAAAACACAAACAGACCCTCCCCAACCTTTATATTGTGTAGACGTACCAAAGCACTGGTTTATGCGGGAAAGAGAAACTGAGTCGCTCTCTGTGCTACTTCTCATTCACAGTAGAAAAGCAGAACACAATAAATGTTAATGTTTTATATGTACAGCAGAGCTCTCTTACTATATATCAACATAAGAGAAAAATATTGAGACACTTTTTGTAAGTAAATTATTCTCTGAGGCATCCATTCTGTTTTTCTTCAGCTCGACCTCGCTCTGACCTGCCACCAGTTTGAACGGCGACCTAAGCAACAAGTGTGAGCAACATTTGTTACTGTGTGAAACTCACTGTGCGAAAATGCGTTTCAGCGAACTTTGAAAACAAAGTTGAGTGAGATCTGTAAATCGTGCCTAATGAGGCAAAAACTGCTTTAAAGTTTTCCCCAAAGAGTGACTGAATCAATACATTATCTGAGGACACTGAGGATGAGTAAAGTTAAACATGTATCCAAGAACCCCCCCCCCAAAAAAACTGAAATAATTCAAACTCACCATCCGTCCCGTGCAGGACTTTTCGCTGCAGATCCTCTCCAACAAAACTTTTCAAAAGTGTTCATAGCATCCTGCTTTCCTCTGAGGCTCCTTATTACTCCGATTACATGAGCTGGTCCTCAGTTACCAAAGTCTTTACCAGCCTCCTCTTTCGTGATTGTCAAGAAAAATGAGCAGCCCACAAATTAGCTCTTGCACTCAGAGACACATGCATGCACAAGCATGCACTTGCATCTCACGACCTCCCCAGGGCATGTAAAGCCTTATTAATACTTAAGCAGGAATTGAATAACGGTCTACACAGTTCACAAGTGACTCAAACACCCCACTGCTTTTGTTGTCCTGTCAGGAGGATCTTCATCACTGTCACCGATTAGCCTTCACACCAGCAAAACTCCGGCACCTCAGGTGACACTGAGCTTATTCTTTACACAGAGCTGAAAAGGTAGGGAGGGAAGGAGGGGGAAACTTGATGGTAGAGCAAAAGGAAGAGATTTAAGCAAGAAGAGTAAGATTGTACCCAGAGGAGGGGGGGGGGGGGGGGGGGGGGGGGGGGGGGTTGGCAGCATGGAAATGAAAGCCAGAGGAGCAGAAACAGGAGATGCATTAGCAATTAAATTGCAGAGCAGGATGCGAGAGAAGGCTGGAAATTGACCCTGCCACTTTAAAATGGAGATTGTTACAGTGATGCTGCCAGTGACATGAACAGTGTCCAGGCTGTAGTGTAGGGCACGGCGGTAAAGTGATCCCACTCAATATGCAATTAGGTAAGGAGGCCTTTTAGACTGAAGCCAAAATACTGTAGGGAAGAGAGAGATGGGCGGAGGAAGAATCCAGAAGTGGTTACGTCTTAGGATCTTAAATGTTAAACTTTTAGACACTTTTTTTTTTGTTGTTTTTAGGACAACTGGGGAAAAAAAATAAAAAAAATAAAATAAAATAAAAGAACTTTTTTGGCATCATTCATCATCTTGAAAAATGTGCCAGGCGGCTGTGTGTCACCAGCACTTTGTGCCATCTGATATTGTAATAGCTCCACGGTGCCTCCGGGTCTACACCAGCAGAACCAGTGACTGATGTACAGTATTCATGCCAGACTGCATTTACTCCACCTACACAGGGCTCCTTAATGATGACCATATCATTTTGTGTTCCAAAGAAAGGATTCTCAGATCCGCACATTCAGATGAGAGAGAATGGGAATAATGACAGACTGTTATTGGGACTTTGTTTTCATGTAATACAAATAGTTTATGGAAAAGAACAAAAATGAGAAGAGAGGGAAAAAAAGGTCTGAGTAAAACTTTTAGGACTATCAGCTACTTTAACTTTTTTTAAAAGACCCCCAAAAAGCTGAAAAATGTCCAGTATGTGTACATGCCGTATAATTTGTGTCAATAACAGGCTGCACTATACATTTTTTTATGTATTTATTTAATATCTGTAAAAAGCGATATAAGTGCATAAATACAGAGAAAAGGTCATTCTGGTTGCTAGGCAACACATGGTAACATGTGGTTTTCTGAATTAGAGAGATCTTTTTTTATATATAAATGTTACATTTTTGGGAGCTGTCAGTTAGCCAGTTTCACGTAATGACAAAATAAATAAATAATAATTTTGATTTACCAAATATGTTTTTTTTTCAGTCAAACATATTTGTAAAAACACACACACACACACACACACACACACACACACACACACACACACACACACACACACACACACACACACACACACAATAAGGAATTAGAGGAGTTCACCACGGCCCCGGAGCACTAAATATATAAGAAAAACTATGTCAATTGGTCAATTAATTGTCACGTATGCAAGTAGGAACTAAAAGCACTGCTCAGGAAAAATAGAAAAACAATATATATATATATACACACACAAGCACCAATCCACCAGTCTAATCTGCCTGGGGGGCTTCTGTGCCTGGAGGCTAATTATTCCAGTTTTCTTACACTTAAGTTTTTTGTGTGAAAGAAAAACCATTCGTTCATAAAACCATTCAACGGTTAATCGTCTCCATTATCATTTACTTTAACCTCAGGTTCTACTCCATTATTACCTCAGTGTTAAAAATGCCAAAACTCTTAAGTTTAGTTTGAAATGAAAAGGAAAAAAAACCCACAGAATTGTTATCCATGTTTATCTTTATCATTCTGGTCATTATGAATTTTACATCTCAGCAGCACATAATGCAGAATAAAAACAACTGAGTAGAAGCAAAGCTTTTCAGACGGAGCCACAGGCAGCTGAGTCATCGACGGGCTTTCAGAGATCGTGGGACGTCTGTGATGAAAAAAAGGACAGAAATCACTTTTCTTTCTTCTTTTCTTTAAACAGTTACTTGAAATGATGAAGGCCTTTGCACATTACAATGAAACAGAAAATGTAAACCATACTCTGGGGTGTAATTCTTTTTCTTTTACTGAAGATTTCCATTATTTTTCTTCTTTTTACAACACAAACAAAAAATTTATTTAGAATAAATATAAAAAATTCTAAATCATACTCCAAACAAAAAGGACAATCAGCTTGAATCAAAACGCCATCGAGCCCATTTAGTCCAGTATTAATCAATGTCGATCTACAGAAGAACCCATAAAGTGCATGTTGTGATGGGAAAAACAACACTAAATGGAAATGGTACCGACTTTCAGCTGATGAAGATTCACTAAACAATTACCGATTGGCTTTTTTCGGTTACACTCAAACAAATTGCTCCCAAATTTAAACCATGGACTGGACTGAAACAAAAAAATAAAAACTGTACAAATCAAAAATAATTTTAGGCAAAAACAAAACTAAGACTTAAAATGATCTTGTGTGCGTTTGGCTTCTCAAAAGAAAAGATTTTAAGACACAAAAATCATCTGCATGAATCAGAGTGGGGTGTTTGAAACTCAGGACTTCAGTAAATGGACTTAGAGCCTGACATGGTCCACAGAAAGTCACTTCCACAATTCAGAATGGTGCTCATCACAAGGTCACTGACTTCAGTTTGGTTACTTAGAGCAAAAACAGAGGAACAAAATAATAAAGTTGGTAATAGTCAGGAGAGTGTTAACTGACCACAAGGAGGAACTACTACGGCCTCCCCTGAAAACACTTCCAGTATTAAAACATGAAGCTACAAGCAGGTGGGTTTTGGATGTGTAACTTGGTCAACAGCGCAAAATCTTGGCAAACAGCACAAAAAAAAAAAAAAAAGAACAAAGAAACACAGAAACAAAAAACAAAAACAGAAAAGGGGAGAAGACAGAGGAAACCACTCAGCTGCTCTGGTGTGAAGCACCATCATGGTTGTCTATGGCAGTCTTCCCCACATTTCATTTAGTGTAAATCAAAGATGCGCAGTCAGCTTTCAACTGGACTACCCGGGTTTAAGAAAGGAGGATGGATGTGTGTGTGTGTGTGTGTGGTGCCTGCTGCCCCCTTTCAACCTGCCGCGCTCACGTTCTTTGGCTTTCAGACCAGGGCCTGTCATTACTTGACGTGCAGACCTCACAGTCCAATCAGTCCCTCTTACTGTGGTTGTTGTTGAGGACAGTGTGGCCGTTCTGCACATGCCCGTTTCTAGACTTTTCCCTACGCTCGCAATCGCCGTCTTCATCGTCTGACTCAGTTTCCTCCTTATCGCTCCTCTCGTCCTCGACGATGTCCTGATGAGCCAAAAACAAAAACCACAAAAAACAAAAAATGAGACGGGGTAAAATTTTACAACTGGTAGTGTGAGGTGATTGTGTTACACGGCCGGTTTAATAAATTCAAGAAATGCAAAAGCGGGTGTTTCTCACATTGCCCGGCAGGAATTTGACGACCATGCGCAGGATGAGCACCGCCCAGAAGATGTGCAGGACCTGCAGCACACACATCAACCCGTTGAAGAAGTAGAAGCCGAAGAAGGGGGTGTAGAGAGTCAGCGGGTACACAAACGTCGTATGTATGATCCTGAATGAGAGGACAAAGGCAGAACAGAGAGTCCAGTCAGAGCCACCTACAGCCAGCTTCAACAGCCCATTGAGAGGAGCCAGGAGGCTCCACAATGGCTCTGTTGTTGCATTTCCAGAATAAAGTCAGAGGAAGTTTTGAACAAATTTAGGAAAATTCTACTAAATAAAGTAAACTACCCATTTACCTGCACAGTGCTGCATTAAAGTAATGCTTATTCATCACAGTACTTTTTCCCCCCTGCTTCCCACCCCAGAGGGAATTTGTGTGAATGAATCTGCCTGTTACGAACGTGTACACAGCAGCTATTGTGACACAGAGAGAGGACGCATGCTAAGAACCAGGGACAATATTGGTATGGACACCTTACACCTCCACTTGTGGGGTGGAGTCCTTTCACAGCGAGGAGGAGCAAAACATGAACATGAAGGACACCGGAACAACCTGTTAGGCCATCTCTCAAAAGCCATTTGTGCTCAGTGACGTAATTTACCACAGTGCCCAAAAGAAAACACTGGAAAATTCCCATCATGATAATGAAGATGCTTGGTATCCGTGCAACAGCGCATTTCTCTAATGGCTTTAAAAGTTTTTGGTTAACCTCTGAGGCACAAAGGAATTACACAGATGATGCACTGTATCCTGTAACTGTATCCTTTACCATTTCTAACAATGGAAAACATTTATTTGTATTTATACTCTTTTTATTTTTTACCAGAAGGGGAGGATTATGAGGCGGGTGACAATGAAAACTGCAGCAAACATGGTGAAGATGAAGTTGCAGGTCCTCCTCCAGCCTGCATAGTTGAACATCTTGGCAGACTTTAAAGAGAGAAAGCATTCATTCATTTTAAAGTCACAATTATTCATTCTCATAGCTTTGTATGATAGTAGTGCATTGCTATAAATGTTTTTGCATTATGGATATAAAATCTCAAAAAAGGGACACGGGTTGGAAAATAGTATTAGCTAGAAACTATGTGTAGCACATCAGTTTCTCTGTATTCAAACTGTCAAACTGCATTGTCTCTTTAAAATTAATAAATAAAAACAGAAAGAAAGAAACTGAAATATGGAGACACAGATAGTGAAAATGGAGTGATGAGACAGGTAAACTGAAAGAAAGAGACAATAGAAAAAAAAAAAAGATGGACAGACAGAAAAGTAAAGAAAGAAAAGAGCTGCAGAGAGATGACAGAAAGAAAAATGGACCGATAGAGGTAGAGAGGGGTAGATAGAGAGAGATGAGAGTTAGCTCTTCATGCATTTTCCTCTAGAGGGCAGGCAGTCAATGCTCTTAAGATTAGCATGGAGGTACTCTGCAGTGTTTGTAGGTATCAAGGCAGAGGGCTGCTTGATACCTGCTGTGTGATTACATACATTCATTTTGTACCATTTTCTGCCATGTTAGCAGGTTGTCGTCATACCTCCATTAAATAGTCAGCGGCATCGTGAACCAACATGATCAAAGTCCCTGCCCGGATGTAGTTGACCAACCAAGAAAAACTGATGAGGGCGATGGTGGCCACATGGTGAACTATCTGTTCTTTGAAATCCTGGCGAAAAGACAGAAACGGATGATGCAAGAACTGAAATCCACCAGATTTAGTCACTTATTGATCAAGCTGTAAAGATAGGTCACCAATCGACCGCATTTGTCTGGTAGATGCAACTTTTACAAATCATTAACTTCTTGCACGCAGAGGATTGTAGAACTTCAGCGGTATAAAAAGAAACTAAATACACGTTCAAAAGAATTAGAAACAAAGAAAGAAAAGAAAAACTCAACTGAAAGTTACAAAACAAATCTTCAAATCGGAAGCTGATTGCAGCTCTGATGCTTCCCAGATAAGCCTAAAAAAAAAAAAATCCTACATTTCGGTTTAAAAGATAAGTTCCTTGAACTTGTGAACCAGCGTTACAACACAGGCCGTGGCACAGAGGCCTCACAGTTTGCTTACAACATGCAAACCTTTGGACAAAATGGTAAATCAGTCTCTCCACAGTGAGATTTCCACAGAGCTCTGGTCACACATTAACTCAGAGACGCTAAAAAGCCAACAGCATCCAACCAAAGGAGCAGCTCCGTTTGTTGTTCACTCACTATGACTTTAGCAAAGAGACGATAAAGTGGAACCATTCACCATCGATAACGCCGTTCTGAATGCAGAAAGCACCACTCGATACAATAAAGTCAGGACTTGAGGAGAAAATCAATATCCAAACCTCAAAATACATTCTCAGTGTCATACGCACTCACTGGGTGAATTCTCTGGATGGAGGGTTGCTGAGGGGTTTTATAGGTTAGACATCTAACAGAGCTTAAAGACAAAACAGTATCGCTTACTTTTCGCTTGACATCTGACGCTACGCTGAAAAGCAGTGAGATGTAGAAGCCTAGTTCGATCATGTAGTACCAGTACTGTGAAGGCAGCAGCGGCTGGGAGAGTAGAGGAAGAAGAGTTATTTTAGCCATTGCTCAGGTCATTATTTGAATGAAAGCAAGGCCACAGAGCAGTTTTAAATACCATTTTTGGGAAGTTCTCCCATATCAGCTTCACATCGTAGAACCATGGTTTCTGAGAGGAGAGACACAATCAGCGTATTAGTGATGGTTTAAGTGTTCAACACAACAGCTCGAGCACTCTAATACACAAATGACAAGCATTACAAGCACAGCATCCCACAGCGTGCAGACACAGTTCAGTTTCTGTCTTTCTGTGTAGCAAAGAGACTTTCTATTTCACCAAAGAACAGAACAAATGTTTTCACTCAGCACAAAGGTGTTTCTAGTCATGACGCAGATGTTACATATCCAAACT
The DNA here is from genome assembly GCF_000239375.1 of Pundamilia nyererei. Lineage (NCBI taxonomy): Eukaryota > Metazoa > Chordata > Actinopteri > Cichliformes > Cichlidae > Pundamilia > Pundamilia nyererei. The sequence goes on along the minus strand of NW_005187503.1, from coordinate 1,476,297 downwards.
TGAAGTGAAGTTTCACCTTGCGTTACCCACACAAATACAGTCACCAGAGTGTTTCTGGAATCCCCCTATTATTTGCCCGTAAAAGCCAAAGTGAAGAGGACGACGATGACTGACAGCTGGAATCAAGTTACAATTCAAACCTTACCATGAGCTTCTATGATTTTACTCGCTTTACATGTTTACTCTCCTTTTTTTTTTTTTCTGTCTCTGTACAAAAAACAGCTCCAGCTGAACACAAATAACTTTAATTAGCTGGTCAGTTCTGTGGCTGAATCTCAGGAGACGCACTGTAGGAAACAATCTTCAACTTGCAGAAATGCATTTACTTCTATTAACCTTTGCATAGTCGTTGTTTGCAGAGAAACTTTGCTTTGTGCAAACATTTCTGACAGTATACTCACATCAATTAGGACTGCCAGGCCAGCAAAGAAAGCAAGAAGGTAAAAGGTAAATCTCCAACTGGAAGAGAGCGCACAACAATCTCAGAAATGTAGTTCTGGTAAAGCGTGACTTCATCATACAATATCGTAACACTGGCATGACACATGCAAAAAACACCAAGACATGTTCCTACTGTGCTAATGTTGCTTCTGAAGTGATCCCATTTTATTTTTTACATATAGTTTACATATAAACTAGAAAACCCCATTCCACTACTGCCTGGAAACACCTGGTTTACATTCAGTGTTTTTTTTAAAATCTGGCATCTATCATTTTTCTGCTTGCAGTCAGTATCCTCTCTGCAATATGGGCGGTTTTGCAACAGCATTTAAAAAATGTCCTGCTCCCTTTTTTGTGGGTGTGTCTGGGTTAAAATCCAAGGTACTCATGATAAAACAGTCATCTGTGTACAATGGATAAGTGATGGATAATATAAACAAAACATTTTTTATTGTTGTCGTAGTGGCAGCTCATACAAAAAGCTTTGCAAGGTTACATCCAATGAGCCACTCCTTACTGTCTGACACAAGTCCATTTTAAGACAGTTGACTGGGCCATTTCTAGATGTGCAACATGTTGGATGTTTCAGCATGCATGCAGCATGCCATCTTTCAGCTCCATGTTTTTATTCTTAGACTCTACTATACCAGCATTGCACGACTGACAGTTCAGAATAATGCTTAGTTATCTTTTACTAGGCTATTGTGCAGTCCAGCATTCATCCTCTGTGTAAAACAAGTTCCTCGTCCTTTAAGGCCGCTTTCTTCTGATTGGCTGACTCTCACAAACAGAAGATTTGAACAGCACGTGGGTGGGACTGCTCACAGCCACAGCCGTGTGTCTCAGATGACTATACTAAGAATATCCTTTCTCTGACGTCATTATATACATGTGCTGACGTCATTATATGAAACTTTTGCCACGTTAAATAGAAGTATCAACCATAGTGACAGCAGATAGAGCTGCTTTATGGTCTTTTAACGATGCATAAAAAAGAAAAATGCATTAAAATAAATGCTATTAAAAGCCTCCTTCACGTGGCTTTACTGTCATGGGGACCTGTATTCTCACCAAAGCAAATTATTATTATAACATGATACTTTGAAGCTGAAGTGTCAGATTTGGTAGAAGGATATGAAATTGTTATTTTACCTTGCTTCCCTAAATTTTTTGAGCTTGCTGGGTCGGTCCTGGTTCCTCCGGCGCCTGAACCACCTCTGGACCTGTCGCACTGAACACCCTGTCTGTTTGCTTAAACTCTCAATGGAGCTCTGACATGACAAGCAGAACAAAGAAGAGAGTCAGCGCTGTATTTATAGTTGCAATGATGTCAGTCACATGTCTCATAAAGTGTATAATACATTTCTTTTACTAGAAGTCTTTAAATATGTTAATTTCATAGGTGACTTTGGGCATTTTAACATGGGAGTTTATAGCAATTTCAGCAGCCATCTGATACTTCTGTACCGGCTCGATGACACTGCTTGGGCCAACCACATTAGATTTAAATAAATCTATCGTGGTCTCTTCTATTTAAACCTTAAACACTAAAATCTTGCATAGAGTACGAATTAAACACCTGTGACGTATGCAAACACAGGTACCTGTTTGGGATGCTTTGATGTGCTGCAGAAATAGGACTCCAGGACTGGATTTGGAGGAGCACGAACACGCTGCTTGTCACTCACTCCCAGAAGAGAGGCCAGAGGAATCGCGACAGTCCTAGGGGAAGAGGAGGAGAAGGGGTACACTTAGGTAGAAAATGAGGCTTACACATCATTTCATATTTGTCAGAAAGAAACATGCAAACCAGGCAGACAGGTGTAGATTAATAGGCAAATAACAGCGTGGGACACAAGTGTTAGAGAAAACTCACTGCTCAAATATCTGCCTGATGATGAGGAAGCAGAAAGCGATGGGTATAGTAGCCCAGAGGTCCTGAGGTTTAGGGAACACTTTGCCATCGTGATCCGTCAAGTCAGCCCAGCCGTGGCCTTCGGGAAACCAAATCCAGTCCGCCCATATCAGTTCACTCAGCCGAGACAGCATCCTATAGACAAAACACAGAGAGAGGAGTCTGCATGTTATGGAAGGAAATTAAGACAAGTATTAAAAAGAATATTTTGTCTGCTTGGTGATCTCCTTCTAGATTTTCTATCAGATAAACCCAGCAACTAACTCAGCCGTGACCGTATCCTGAGAGGAAGCTCTGCAAACTGAAAGCTGAGAGTAATTAGTATTGATTGGAAGTTATTAATCTAACCAAGCGTCTCCAACACACACCATCTCTTACACTTCCTGCTCTAGATAAATGGGAGTACTGAAGGCAGTATTGTTGTGTGTGTTTTCCAGCACACACAACAATATTTAAAAAACAAATACATAAACTGTCTGGGTCAGCATGAAAAAACAAAAAGAAAAACAGGTACCATCTCCAGCAGTTGCCATGCTGGATGTCTGACAGCAAAGTCTTATCCGCAGATTAACGCAAAATGCTGCGGCGCCCAAGCTCAGCTGCCATTATGTGTTTAATTAAGTAAGTACTCACTGATTAATGACATACTGTTTATCTGAATGGCAGACAGGAAATTGCACAACAGCGTGTACTAATAATCTCTTAAGCGAGACAACATGATATTCACCATTTGTGGTGTTTATTCATTTCCACTGTAACTTCTAGAGAAAAGAGAACTACACAACTGCTCTGACAAGCTCAGTTAACACAATGATTACGGTGGATTTCATCATACACATGTTAAACAAAGCAATTACAGAAGTCAGGGCAACTTTATTTTATACAACTTTCTAACTATGGGGTTAGCCTCTAAGACAATCTGATGAGGAAATGTATAAAAGGATATGCATTGCATGAATTCTAAATGTTGCTTTTCAATGCCTGAGACATCAAATTAATAATAATAATAATAAAATTAATAATAATATAGGAGGGTCACATTGAACACTCCTATTTTAAAAGGGATGGCTGCAGTTTCTCACATTCCCCTGTGATCAGGGTCATGACTGTTCGTTCTATTTCACAGCAACCTGTCCTGCAAAGGTAGTGCAAAGTTTACTACGTTACAGGAAAGGAGTCTTTCCCGTCTTTCGTATTCCTTAGACTTGTTCATGCCCTTGCTACAGTATTGTTTTGTCTCTTTGTGCTGTTGGAAAACTGATATACTCAATCACAATGATAGCAATGGTAAAAGAAAAAGAAAGGGGGGAGGGGATGGCAGATGTTGCTTATATGCTAAAAATGGATCATTTTAGCTTGATGTTAGATCATTGCCAGGCAAGGTGATGACATATTAATAAACCATATATAATTAAACTTTTGTGGCTTTAATTTAGATTATGCCGTTTTGAAAATACAACAGCAGAATGCTCTTCTTCTGCACTAAAGGGACATAAATGCTAAAAAGGGTCATTTTAGCCTGTTGCTAAGTGATTACAGGCACCATGATGACATTGCAATATATGATATATATGTAAGAGCCTGCGTTTGCTTATTCAGATGGCCTAGGAGTAGTTTGCAGTCGCACATGCACGCACGCACACACTAGACTTTCCTTGCCCCTTGTATTTTTATTTTACTAATTTTTTTACAGCTCCTTTGCCATCCAGCCACTGGTTATGTTGTACTCCGATTTATAGTCAGCTGAATGTACCAAAGGCACTGATCTTTTGGAGGTTGTTTTCATCTACTGTCCTGGTCTTTTCTCCTCTTCTTATCCACAGGAAACCTGTGGGGACCACACTTTGGAGCACAACCAGATTACATCACTGACCCAGCATGCACCTAACGCACAAAGTAATGGTGGCGTTTGTAGGTCATAACATGTTAGGATGTTTATGAAGCAGTATTTTGTTGTGTTTTTAGCCAAAGAACTACCGTACAGAATTTTTTTATGTAACTGCATAAAGGCATTAAAGAATCTTCTAATCTTCTTCCAAAGACAATGATGTGACCAGGGAAACCAGTGCTGTCATGAACCAGGTTTCGAGTGAAATCTGGATTGAGATGTCTTAAATTTCGAACTTTTGATTTTAATTTTTGGACCAAAAACAAGGAGCAGAGTCAGAAACCTAAAGAGCAGTATGACTGCTTTGTTATTAGAGTGTGCAAACAGCAACATAATCTGCAGTCAAACAAACTGCATGATCTCAGCGTAGTTACAGGCAAAACCTCAAAGGAGGTTTAGTCACCTATGGATTCGGGCCATTTGAGTCGGAACATTGCTTTACTGCTTCACCTTTGTTACTGCAGACAGTGTTTTGTGACAGTGTGAGCAACTTTCTGTTGCTAAAAATTGAAGAGGAAAATCCAGCTTTATGTGTGTGTGGACTTTAACCTGCTTCGAATCTGCTCGGTCAGCCTTAATTTGGCTTCAGTGGGACGGCTGTTTCAGAGATACAGCGACTCATCTGGAAACAGCCGCAGTCAAATATCAACTATCTTGTTTGTTAGAGTTACTCAGGTTGATTTGAGTCAACCTGTTTCCTGTTGTTTGTCAACTCTCATGCCTCAGTGAGAAACCCTTTTCTGAAAGTGTCCACAATGTTGCTTAGCTGACTGCAGATCAGGTTAAGTCTTTTGAACTTTACAAAAGGAGAATGGGTTCTCTATAAAACATTATAGATATGTTAATGAGTGCAGGTTTATTCAGTCCTGAGTGATTTATGGAATTTGGGTGAACATGCAGAAGGACTTGCTGTCTAACACGGGGAACTGGAAACCGACCCGCTCAGGCTTTGAGGTACACATTTGTACCTGTAGTTGGTCCAAACTAAACCAGCAACATTTAATAGCAAGTAAAAAAATGCAGCGATAACATGCAATAAAATTCCAGAGGCCTAAGAGTTTATAGGTAAGTGACAGCAGCACCTGCCTTTTTTACAGCAGCAGTATCTGCTCTGATGGTGTAACGTTTCCTCAAAGTCTTCCTGACTGGAGATCAATAGTTGGCGGACGAACACCAGTAGAACTTACATGATATATGATAGATAAAGGATATATTTTCCTACTCTCTTAATAACTGCAACTGTTATAAGGGCGATCGCGGCTCAAGAGTTGGGAGTTCGCCTTGTAATCGGAAGGTTGCCGGTTCGAGCCCCGGCTTGGACAGTCTCGGTCGTTGTGTCCTTGGGCAAGACACTTCACCCGTTGCCTACTGGTGGTGGTCAGAGGGCCCGGTGGCGCCAGTGTCCGGCAGCCTCGCCTCTGTCAGTGCGCCCCAGGGTGGCTGTGGCTACAATGTAGCTTGTCATCACCAGTGTGTGAATGTGTGTGTGAATGGGTGGATGACTGGATATGTAAAGCGCTTTGGGGTCCTTAGGGACTAGAAAAAGCGCTATATAAATACAGGCCATTTACCATAACTGTTCAATACTTTGAATTTAAGAGTTAGACAACTGTAAATGTAACTGGTGCCACTTTAATCGTTTTTATTTTGTGAGTTAAGAAATGGTTGACCTTAAATTAAGAATCACCTAAAATAAATACTGTACAGATCTTGCTGAATCAATTCCTGTACAACCAACTCATTTTAAGGCGGACCTAATATGCTAAAGTGTTTTACCGCAGACTTCTAGGTTTCTTGCATGATATCATGCATCACTGCTCAAACGTTGTCCAATATATTAGACACAACCACCTGTTGCTAAGCAAAAATTTCTATTACCCAAAACTGGCCACTGCCTTGAAGTGGTTCCCAAAAGTTGCTGGTTGTTGCTGGTTGAAATCGTTTGCAAAGAAGGTGCTGCACTAAAAACTCCTTGCGATTGCTTTGGTTGCTAGCAGATTTGCCAGGTTGCCTGTGATTTCTGATGTTTGTCCGCAAATCCTCACCAACTACTAGTAGTACAACTTGGAAAAGTGCAACACAAATGAAAATCAAGGAGCCCTGACTACAAAGTAAAAGTTGTGCCTTGGCGCTCGCCAAGCCAATATGTTGGCAGCTTTTACTTTGAAGGAAAAGAGTCTCCATTTCCAGTTTGTGTCACACCTTTTCACTACTGCTCAGAGGATAGCTGGAAATTGTAGACAAGTCCATCACTTGCATTCAAAGAACGATCACAGCAATCAACCAATGAATCCAATTACAAGATGTTTTTTGCCAACAAGTTGGGAATATATATTTTTTCCTTAGCAACAGGTGGCTGCCAGTGGGTCACTGACCAGTCTATAGGCTTGTTTGACTACTGGCTCGATCATATTAATATTTTCCACCCACTTACGACAGGTTGTTGCCAGTCCCCTGTGTGACTGGGGAATCATTCATTTCATCCTACACAGTTGCTATCAGTGAGCTTCTGGTAGAATGAAGGTCTAAGGATTTTTCACAGTGACTTTTTTTAATACTCTCAACATGTATAATCCATTGGTGGCCAACTAAAAGTATGCAGGTCTAAGGCTCTTGTGCACCGGCTTTTATTTTTCTGACCTGGAAGCTGCATCCATCTTTTATAGCATCTGTGGTTGACATACTGTTAGGTCAAAGAGTCTGTGTCACCTTACTTTACAGAAGTGGCTCTACCCACCAGCTTCCCAAACTTTGTTTACCAAAGACAAGCCAATCAGAGGAAAGCTAGCTTTACAAATTGGTTTCAGATTATGAATAGAGAGAGCTGCACCAAAGCCTAGTATAAGATGAATAAAGATTATTTTGAATTTGAATCAGGCCTGCAAAGCTACCCTAGTAGCACACAAGAATTGAAAGCTGGAGCTAAAAAGTGAGGTTCATACGTCCTCTGTAAAGTTTTCCAGTTAGTGTGTGACACCATCTACGCTGTTTGCGTAAGCGTGTGCAGGGAGTGGCTGCATGAGATTAAGCGTGGTGCAAGCGGGGAGTCTCCCGGACATAGCGGAACAGCCTGTCTGACTCACTGAGATGGAGCCTTGAATAAGTTTCCCGAACAACTACTCTTAACTCTCTTATCGGAGAGTGCCACTTATAATACTCAGCCTGATGAGAGTTCTACAAAAGAGTAAGATAAACCAGGCTAACCTCCCCTGAGTGTTTACGTTAGAAAACTTTTCTTTTGCGGACACTTAAATTGCACGCTCAGAGATATAAATGGCCGTTTATCTTTAGCAAACAACTTCCTAACGGCGGCTGTTTGCGGTTTGCACACTTTCATGACCTTCTTTTTTTTTAATCGCGGTGTTCCCACAAAACAAACACAACCGACATTCGGGACAAGTAAAGGCCTGCTAGCTTAAAGTGTGAGAGCTACTTGAACGTCCCCCTAACTGGTGAACCGGAGACGGCGTGTGTCAGCTAAGTTTCATGGGTATCTTCCCCCGCCCGGCTGAAACTTCACGTAAATGCTCCAGGGAGGGCGACTCTCCTGTTTCTGTCTAAAAATAGCAGAAATGAAAAACAGTGTGTGCGTCCGAGATTAAGTGTAAAGGAATTAAAGTTTTGAGGGAGCTTTGTACGGTCTTAACCGCATCGTGTAACGGTGCCGTACTCACCTCTCTCCGCTGTTTGTAGTAAGCAGGTAGTCCTAAAATGTATGGCGGCGGCTCTGATGCTGCCGCTGCTGCTTCTGCTTCTGCTCGCCCTCTGTTCCTGTAGCAGCTGACGAGATTTCAGCTAGTTCTCGCCATTAAAGTCGCTCCAACTTGACCGCTCAGTGAGCTGTAATCTACTCTTTCCTCCAACCACAAGTTCGCCACATTCTCAGTCAAGAAAAAACACAAAAGCCCGTGTCGCACTTTTCTTCCTAAACTCTCTCCTGAGGTCGTGATTTTAGCTGGATCCAAAGAGGATGTCAATAACTTTTGTGTTTTTTTTCCCCCCTCCCCGTTTCATCAAAGTAGTCTAAAGCTGTTTCCGCTGAACTGCCGGGTTGTGTAATTGGTTGGATATGGTAGATATCAAGTAAAAAGAGGATGAGACGGGGGAAGGCTATTTAAAGTGACGTTAGCCTAGTCTACATCTATGAGGAGTGTTTAGTGCCACACGAGGCGGAAACGCGCCTCTTTTTAGTAGTAGAGTCATTTAGACACAGGCATTCAGCTTTAATGTTTTCTAAATACGAATTACTTGTTTTCAGAAATGCATCTATCTATATTTTTAATAGGGATACACATGAAATAAAAGAAAATTGCTGTAGAAATCAGGTAAAAGGTAGCTATGCAAGAGCCTGTATGTTGTTTTGTATTTCAGGTGGTGAAACAATCATACTCATAGTTTTAGCACCTGTATATACACTCACCAGCTACATTTTTTGGTGCACCTTTTTAATTTTACTCGAGATGGCGTGTTGAAGTTCAAACTGAGCATCAGAATAAGAGAGAATAGGGGATTTATGTGATTTTGAATGTGGGATGGTTGTTTGTGCATACTAGGCTGGTATGAATGTTTCAGGAGCTGGTGAGCTGGTGGAAATGTTTTCACACAACCATCTCTACTTTACAGAGAATAGCCTGAAAAGGAGAAAATTTTCATTGAGTGCCAGTTCTCCAGGTAAAAACACCTTTTTGATTTCAGTGGTCAGAGGAGAATGAGGCAACAGTAACGCCAAGGCATGCAGAACTACTTCTCTGAATGCACAACACGCTGAACCTTGAAGCAGATGGACTACAGCAGCAGAAGACCAGGACACTGAAGCCTCACAAAAATTGGATACTATAACATTGGAAGACGTTGCCTGGTCGGATAAGACTTAATTTCTGCTTCCACATTCAGATCGTGGCATCATAATTTGGTGTAAATAACAGGAAAGCATGGACCTATCCTGCCTTGTATCAGTGATGGTGGTGGTGTAATTTTGCAGATATTATCGTGGCACACTTTGGGCCTCTTAGTATCAACTGAGCATGGTGCCAATGTCACAGCCAACCATGTCCATACCTTTATGAGCACAGTGTACCCATCCTCTGATGGCTGTCTCCAGAATTAAACACACCCTCTCACAAAGCTCAAATAATCTCAAACTGGTTTCTTGAGCACGCCTGTACTCGAATGTCCTCCAAAGTCACCATAGGTCAGTGTAATGGAGCACCGTGTCCATGAGTCTCATCACGGATATGCAACTGAAAAATCTACAGCAACTGTGTGATGTCCTTAAAATCTTTGAGAAATGTTTCCAGCACCTTGTTGAATCTGTGCTGTGAAGAGAAGCGCTGAAGACAAAAAGGGGTTCCAACCCACTACTTTATATTATTAGATCATAATAACACGTATCACTTTAATGTGACCTGAGGATTCCCTCGAATCGATAGCTTCCCAGTTTCACACACAGCACGCTCTGCTTAGCAGTGTTTTAGTTGCGACCAGTGCTGCAGCAGACTTCAGTTCAGGTGGAAGTGCTTAATTTTAGTTTGTCGCAGCTGCAAAAATGAAAGAAATTTGTTTTGTTTTTTTAATCTCTACAAAACTAATACTGCTGATTCTGAACTGGCTAGTTTCCATTAACAGTGGTGCTTCAGCTCACTCTGCTGGTGATACCTGGTTACATAATTTTTTTATGTACGCTACATTAATATAATGTTTAAAAGGAAGTAAGATTAATTTTTACATTAGGTGTTTTTCACAAGCTTCTTAGCAGACAAGTTCATTATTTGCTGCCTTTAGGTCATGTTCAGACAGGCGATAGCACCAGCTGAGTGCTTCTGTAAAGATCTCTAGTAGATAAAGAGTTTTCTGTCCTCAGAACTCACAACCGGAAAGCTACACACCCCAAACAAATGTGCACTTACCTCTACATACTTATGTGCCGTCTTTCTACTCAGACATTAGCCATTTCCCCCCTCAACGTTAAACTTTTCTCCAGCTTTTTTCTACTTCTCGTCTTTGTGGCATTAATACCTCCTCATAAATCGAAGCATGCCAGAGGGCTAAGGCATGTTTAGACTGATCAGACCAAACCCAAAAGGCTGTGCCAGACAGACTCGGTGCATACCCCAGCTGTGGTTAAACACACACCTCAGCCTCCTCCCTTGTCTTCATAACTGAGCTGAATATTTATGCATGCACAGTCATCAGAAATCACGCTGCCAAAAGTGGCCCGACAAAATTATGTGCATTAAATCTGGGCATTATGTTAATCATGTATATAAATGTGCTTCATTTACCAGTGACGGTCCATTCAAGCAGCCCTACAAGGAAATTAAATGAATGGAAAACTTCCTTTGAGTAGTTTTCAGTCAGTTAGGTCCACAGTGGAGCCACCAAACCTCTGGAGGATTACAGATATTTTTCACTTTCAATTCTTCTTTAGGCCTTTAGAGAGCAGCAAACCTCCCAGAATAACCCATTCACGATCATACGCCCAAACTTGATTTGATTAGTCTCACAGGGGAAAAAAGGAAAAAAAGAGCTCACACTGTGACATTTCTTCTAAATTGTACTTTATTTTCTTTTAAAGACATATGTTTTAAAACAGCGATTGTAGAGAATAAATAAAGAAACGTTTTTTTCCACTTCCATAGGTACATTTATGTAATTAAAAACTCTATAATAGCAGTAGTGTTCATCATCATGAAGACCACAGGAATCCTGTTTTTTTTCTTCTTTCTTCTTCTTCTTCTTAAATTAAAAAAGAAATTGTCACATGTCCCCCGCCGTCAAATTGATTACCAAATAAATTAAAACGTAAAAAATCAAGATAGAAAAATTCCCAGCCCTTCCTTCCGCTTTGTTAATTTTTAAAAGTTGTGGCAGCAGAGAATGTTAACTGGTGAAGTTTTAGAGTCCTCCTTTTTTTTTTTTTTTTTTAAACCAAAGTATTTACAGTGAGAGGAAATCCATTTCTCTTCCAGCTTAAGTACCCCCATTGTTTTTAAATTTACATATAAATAATAAAACTAACTCTACATAACAATATTACCAATGGTAATCATACAGAGTAGTATTTTCTTTTGCCTCCGACTGTGTAGACTGGCCTTCTGTTAACGCCGCAGACCACAAATCACACTATACAGTAGAACCCTGTTCAGTAGAATAACATCAGTGATATGCTTTTTCTTAACATGTATATCTTGTTGCCAACAATAGATATGTACATATATAAATGAATCCAGCTGTGGAATGATAGGAACTCGGGAGCACTTCTCATATTGCGGATGCTGATTCAGTCGATGCGTTTGTTGCTGATATTACTGCTGCTGCTGCTGCTGCTGCTGCTGTTTGTTTTTGTAAAGCGCATACACGTGATACTGCTTTATGTGAAGTGTTGCTCCTGTGCTATACGGTTGGTCAAACAACCAAAAAAGGCTGGGACATCCCAAGTGGTTTTTCTTGATTGAACACTTTCCTGGGAGGTGAAGAAGGAACAGAGGAAGAAGAAAAGGAAAGAGGAAAAAAACAAACCAAAGTATGAGTATTATTTTTAGATCAAATCGCAGAAATCAAACACAGAAGTTTAAGACTTTGGAAGTGGTGTCTGCATTACACACTGCTTGCACTGATGCCTCAGGGGGAGTCTGAGTAATCAACTAGTGTCCATGCAGCTGGAATAGGGACAGTCACACTGCCGCAAGTGTATGCACGCTCTTAGAAAATTGTCTGTCGTCTTTTATTGCAGGCAACTTAATTCAGAACATGCACAGTAAGAATTCTGGTGGGGATCAACTCTTTAAATTTTAGATAAAACAAATAAGATATATATTTCATCAGAGGGGCATTCACAAAAAGAAGTATTTAATTAAACTGCAGTTTCTCAGGAAAACTCATTTTTGCATCACAAATTCATATTTTCTAAGCAAACTGCTGCAAACACAACATCTGCAGGTATGAGAATCTATTTATTACCTTCTGAGACCTTTTCCTTTATGCTTCGTTTATCTAAATTTGAGAGAAATTGTGCAGTAGGGCAGTACATGAATGAATATGAGTCTCCTGCTCTCAATCATAAAGGCTATGCGAAGCCTAGCTCTAATTAAATACAGCAGAATTTCAAAGATATTAACTACGTCAGTGAATTTAAGTGAAGTATGTATAAAACTGTGCACAAATACTGTGGGGTGTTTTACATTTGATACATTGTAGCTATTAAAAACACAAAGACAGCGCAGAGGATTAGAGGGGAAGAAGGGGAAACTGTGTCAATGGCTGTTTAAAGTGACTTTTTTTTTTTAAAATGGAGTGGAATAAAACTTTATTAAAATTTACTGATTGTTTCTGGGGACTAGAAAAATTCTGTCAGCAACATTTTTTTTAACTCTCCTGAAAATTCACTTTCGGATTTTTCAGCAGTTTCAGACTTCTTACAGCACGATAAATGATTTTTTTCTTACTTTTGACTTTATGACCTGCAGATGCTCTGATTGTTGTTTTGGTTTGGATAAGAGGTGGACTTTTTTTTGGGGGG
>NW_005187503.1:1430001-1463515 GCF_000239375.1 Pundamilia nyererei | reverse complement strand
GGTATTATTTCAACCTTATGATTATTTATGGTTATTTCTTCTTAGCTTTTGGAGTCCCAGAATTCCTACAGAGGAATGTAGTTCCTCAGCCAGCAGCACGTGTCACAGGAACAAAACAGCTTTACCCAAAACCTTCTAGTTAGTGTCTCATTTGACACACACACACATACACACACACACACACATACACCAACAATTTTCAGATTTTACTCAACACAAAAACGCTCGCACTAACACGAGATGTGATCACAAAGTTTTAGGATGCTGCCACCGAGGGCTTCAATAATTCAGATTTAGGTTTGGCCTCTTCAGGGTCACCCGAGTGGGCAACTCTGGATCTCTTCTAGCTCTGCTGACCTTTCTAGATCGCAATGGACATTAGAGTTGCTCAATCATTTTCAGTGTCAGGTTTGACCAAATATCCTGTGGACGATTATCACTGATGATTAGACAGTCGTAGGATCCACTGCAGTTTCCACATTTTCCAAACCTGAAAGTGATGCATCAGGTAAGGTGTGGAGAAGGGAGTGTGCTTCTAATTAATTTGTACCCAATGATGAAACTGACAGGACAGTTTAACTGTAACATTCTGAGGCATCTGTGGGAGAACATTAAAGGCCATGTCCTAAATTTGGGGAGAGGGGCGGCCGTCATTGTGTGGTAGATTGTTTTGGCCTTGCATTCATTAGCCACCCTGCTCCTCAGATTTAGGGAGCACATCTTAAAAATACACATTAAGCCAACACAGAGTGGTAATAAAAATGCTTCCAGAGAGCAATTTTAAATTAGCACAGCAGGAGATGAAAGATGTGCAAAAGTGCACAAGGAAGTGACCTTGAAGAGCAGGTTGGCCATATTTTATCTAGGTATGGTTTGTGATTCATAAGCTTTATGATTGCACCTCGTACAACACTGTGTTCATCTCACACACGATCAGTCAGTCGTACATAAATACTCTGCTGTCAACCATATACAGGGGCACGTATATATTTTCTTTCAGCCTCACAAAAAAATAAAATAAACATGGACAAAGTTCAGGCACAAAGTCACATGGAATTGAATCACGACAAAACGAAAACCTCGCACTCACCGAAAACTACCACACCATCCAATTAAACAGAAGGGATATGTAAGAATGATAATCATGACAGACGACAAAAATGAAACCAATCAAAACCAAAGAGATGTCCGGGAGAGGTCTCGTGTATCCATATTTGATGGTCAACCAGCTAATTTAGCTCTTAGCACTGAAGCTTTTAGAGGACTTTAAAGGCAAACAGCATGTCATGATAATCAGTTGCTTACAGATGCTGAGGTAATTGACGATTACTGATCAGTTTTTGCAAGGATTAAAACCAGGATAAAATAATAAAAGAGGAAACTCACAGCACACCAAACACAGTTCATGGTCGCCACAGTAACCCGCCATGCAGTTGAGCATGGTGAATCAAGGCAACGGCCCAAACCCCCCCCCCCAAAAAAGAAATAAAAAACCAAACTGCTAATGGCAACCATCACAGGCAATATCGCCACAGCAACCAACCAACACAGGCCAATTAACTTACAACGCAGTGAGAAGGAAGGGGAGGTAGTAGGTTTTAGAGGTTGCTAGGCAACTGTACCCATAGCGACGCACGTCTTCACCATATATGTATGGACGGGACAGTCTTGAGAGTGGTGTGGCGTTTTTTTGTTTGTTTGTTTTTTCTCTCTTTCTCTCAGGAAAAATGGCACATATGGCACAGCACAAAAACAATAAAATGAAAGTAAAAAGAAAAAAATTAATGAGGGACAGCAGTAGGCATTCAACCCTGTGACAGAACACTGGTTAGACAACATTTGAACCCATTAAAAAAAAACAACTAAATAAATAAAATAAAATAAAATCTACTTCTCAATACGGAGTGAGCAAAAAAAACAGAACAAGCCACTTTTACACAACAAAAGGTATCTTCTGATCCTGTTTCAGACTGATGGTATTCTTAGTGCTTTCACCTCATTAAAGTTAATCTACTGTAGGGTTATTGACTTCTTTGGTTCCACATGAAAGACAGCCATTTACCCCCCAATTACATCCACTCTGTCTCCTTAGCTTTCACACACAGTTCCAGCTGTCTATCAATCCCTCCCTTGAGCTTCCTCCTCCCCAAAAAACTCCTCAAATGTGTCGATATATAGAAACTCACCTCCTTCAGTAAGGCCTGTTGGCATCCTTGGGCCTCTTAAGCTGCACTTTCAGTCTCTTCATGCCAATCTGGAAGCCGTTCATTGCCTGGATGGCAGTCTGGGCGCTGGATGGGTTGTCGAAACTCACAAACCCTAAGAAGAAAAAAGAAATAAAAGGCAGTGTTATATCACAGCAGCATTTCTTTCTGTGCAGGAAAGAAAGAGACACCTGTGACCGTCAAAGTGACTCACCAAAGCATTTACTCTGATTGGTGGCACGGTCGACGAAGACCTTTGCAGAGATGACGTTTCCAAAGGGCAAGAACATCTGCAGTATCTCAGAGTCAGTGAACTCCTGTGGCAGGTGGTAGATGAAGATGTTACAGCCCTCGGGACCTGTACACAAAGACAGGGCAGCCATAGAGATGCACACAGGTTAAGCGGTCAGTGAAAATGGCAGTTTTTTCCCTCTGTTTTCATATAATTCTGTGCCAAACTACCTCCAGCTACACAGACTTTGTCTGCAATGTTTATCTCATCCTTTTTTGTGTGCATATTAAAACATACAGATTTAAGGAGCGGTCTTTACAAATCTGATTTTTTGCTGCAACACACCAATGTGCTTTCAAAGTTTATTATATATCATTATTTTATATAATGATTTCCCCAATGAGCCTGTGTGAACCGTACCACATAAAGGTTGCCTGATGAGTCTTGATTTCTGCTCTAACTTTCACTTGGTAGGTTTCCAGTGTACCCATCTTCTAATGGTTGCTTCCAGCAGGATCACACACTAGTTATAAAGCTCAAATTATAAAATGGGTGGAGTTCAGTGCACTCAAATGACCTGCCAGATCCCAGTTCAATAGAGCGCGTCTGGGATGAGAGACTCATCATGGATGTAGAGCTGACAAATCTGCAACTGTGTGATGCTATAATGAAACAAATTTGAGGAATATTTTCTAGCACCTTGCTGATTGTATCAAATGAAGAATTAAGGTAGCTTTGAAGGGTAAACATGGTCCAAGCCATTATTAGCAAGGTGTACCTAACAAAGTGGCCGGTTTAAATGGCTGATAACATTTGGTCAACATTTCCCTAAACAGCAGAACATTTTGGTGGTTTTCTGTGATGTAAAGCTTGTTTGATTTGTGGTAAATTAGCCAAACATGTAAAACCCCATTTTGAGTTTACCTTCTCTTTGCTGCAGCTGCTGCGGCTGCTGAGGTTGCTGGGCCACCAGCGTGGGCTGGTGAGGGAACGGCTGTCCCACCAGGCCATAGGCAGCAGGGTAGGTGGCTGATGGAGAGGAGGAACAGGTGAGCCGAGAGCGGTGGCGATGCAAGCAGAACACTGCACACTAATCATTTTTCACTTAAAACATCTGACAGAGCTGCATCCCCACCTACAGGTTTGCTAAAACTGGGCTATGTTTTGCATAAAGTTTGTGATGTGTGACTCACTTTATAGTGCTGGAGGTTATTTACACTTTGTAATATATGTGCATGTGTTGACTTTGAATGAGAGTTTCTTCTTTGCACATGCAGCAGTTCTGACATCCAAAAGGTACTGCAGCTGCATTTGATTGTAAGTTTGCAATTTGCATTTGTAACCTGAAAAGGTTCTTACTTAAATCTAAATCTACTAAACAGAGTCCAACGTCACTTAAAGTTTGTAATTGTCCGTGTTCTAACACAAAACAAGGACTTCTCTACCACAAATACATTTCTATAAATGCATGGTTATTTATTAAGAATTTATTAAGTTATATTGGACATGCGTGCCACTGTAAATCCTGATTCTCACCTGTATAGTGCTGCATGCCTGTATAAGCTTGCTGCAGGGGGTCCAGCACAGGACTCTGAGCTGTAACACAGTCAGCATGTGGTTAACAACTTACAGCATAGTAAAAAAAAAAAGTCATGAATGTTATTTGATATATTTAATGTTATATGAATGCTACACAAGAGGTTTGTGAATCTGAGGATACAGCTATAATCTGTGTAGGATGCGATGCCTGTACCTTGATAGGCATGAACCCCATTAGTGTACAGGGTTTCTGTAGCTGGCTGGCCATTGGGTGGTGCTGGCACAGAGGGGTAGCTGTTCACTGCGATTGGTGGAGGCAGAGCAGGAACGGGTGTAGCTGCGATGGAGGGTGGAGTGCTGGTACCTGCAGATGTTTTCAAGGTAACAGCATTAATTTCTATTTTATAGGTCCTAGAAACACAGTGCGCCCCCCCCCCTTCCCAAAAGAAAAAAGTTTGGACACTGTTAAGTATAAATAAAAACAGAATGTAATGATTTGCAAGTCTCATAAAACATTTGCAGTGGAACATACAAAACATCTCATTTTTGAACTGAGAAAACCATTTTAGAAAAATTTGTTTTGAATTTAATGGCAGCAACTTAACAAAACAGGTGCAACAAAAGGATGGAGAAGTAAGTTGTACTAAAAAGGAACATTTCACAACAGGCTAGTAGGCAGAGTTTCTCAGGAGATGGACTGACAAAGGTCTACAAATTGTGGAACAAATGTTCCTCAACATAAAATTGCAAAGACTCTGAAGATCTCATGATCTACAGTACATTATATCATCCAAAGAGTCTGGGAATCTGGAGAAATTTCTGTGTGCAAAGGACAAAAATCAGCACTGGATGCCCATGATCTTTGGGCACTCTGGCACTGCATTAAAAAAAGGAGTGATTCTGTCATGGAAATCACAGCACGGCCTCAGGAATACTTCCAGAAATCACTGTCTGTGAACACAGGTTAAAGCTCTATCATGCAAAGAAGAGGCTTGTTGTGAACATGATCCAGAAACACTCATCTTCCCTGGGCCAAAGCTCATTTAAAATGGAAAACTGGACTGCTGAGCAGCTATAATCCTCCATCAGACAAGAATGAGACAGCATTCATCTTCCAAATGTCCAACAGCTGGTCTGCTCAGCTCCCAGATGTTTACGGACTGCTGTTAAAAGAAGAGGGGATGCTACACAGTTATAATCATGGCCTTGACCCAACTTTCTTGAGACATCCTGCTGCCATCAAATTCAAAATGAGCTTCTTTTTTTTTTTTTCTTAGAATTTGCACTTTTTGCACAGTTTAAACATTTGATACATTTCATTTGTTCTACTCTAAATAAAATATGAGTTTATGAGATTTGAAAGTGGATTTGCAGTTACTGTGCATGAAAGATCTCTATTGTTTCAGTGGGTGAGAGGAGGGTGGTGATGTCACGTACTTTCACGCACCAATAGAAACCTCTGACGCAAATGTAATGACAGCTGTTTGACTGATTAGTTACTTTCAATCAAATTTGAGGTTTTGTATCATCGTTACATAGAAACGATCCTTTAAACAGAGTGAACCGTAGCCAGCAGACTGTTACCAGTTTTCAGAAGTCTTAAATAAACCACGCAGCAACTTTAAGGGTTGAAAATTTTGAATCTAACGACCACTTAAGGTTGGTTTCAAAAGCAGGTGAATTGCTCGCTTATCCTGGCAATTTCCACCTTTATTTAAATATACAGTTTATATATAAACTGTATAAGTAAGTGAAATACATCTCCTACTCCTATTTTACCTTAAAAAGTAAGAGTTAACTTTGAGACAGAATGAAAAAAAAATACAGAATAGATGTGTGTAATTTTGTCCTCTCTGGTCCACCTCTCCTTGTATATCCGCCCTCATACTTCAGGCAGAAATCTAATCAAGGCCAGACATCTCTGCCTCTCATTACCTGAGGACGGGGTGATGGATGCAATCGGCGTGGCAATGATGCTGCTGGGGTTGAGGGCAGCGAGCTGCTGCATCTGAACTGCAGCCACGGTGGCAACAGGAGAGAGGTAGGCCGACTGCGCCACCAAGGCCTGCTGCTGCATCAGCTGGAGGACAGAGAGAGAGATGCTGTGATGGATTGAGGAGCAGGAGTCGGCAAAACTGACATTTAGAGTAAGTTCGGAGTCCGTGTTTCGGTGTGCAGAGGCCATTAGTGTGTATTCTCAGACTTGTAAAGTACAGAAACACCAGCAGACTTTTAAAGCATGAAGACGCTGTGCAGAGGCTCGTCATCAGACATTTGGTGAGCGATTTGTGCAGATTAGAAATGACTCACGTTGTTCAGATTTCCCTCATCAACGTGCTCCAATAATGAGATTCAGTCACTAAAATTGATGTGTTTAATATTACTGTGACATCTCCAGACCCGAGCCTCAATAAGAAAACAATAAGCAATATTTGATGATTGATGATGTATATATTTTTTTCTCCTGTTTTTCACTATTATTAACATTTGACTGTTATTAATATTGACATCAATCTAAATTACACAGACATTTATTTTCATTTACTGCAAAGCAAAATGTTCAACATTTCATCTCGTGGACTTCTGCAGAATGACAGAGGGCAGAGGTCACCAAATTAACAATCAATTATATTTATCAGATGAAATGAATAAGCAGTAAAAGGCCCATAACTCTTCTTTTCCTGAAGTGTTTGTATTATTTTCAAATTAACTGACATTACTAACTACATCAGCTTGGCAAAAGGCTTGTTTATTGCCCTGTGCACTTGTCTATATGAGAGTAAAATAACATGTTTTACTGCTTTTAATAGATGCATCTGCAACATCGGTCACTTTTATTTAGTGAATTGAAAAACGAGTTATAATGGGGACTCCAATTTGCCCGTAGGCCTTACGTTGAAAATCTACACGCTCAACTCAGCAATCTAATATTTTTAATTCAATTCCATTCAATTTTATTTATAAAGCACCAAATCACAACAACACTCGCCTCAAGCTGTTTTATATTGTAAGGTAAAGACCCTACAAGAACACAAAGAGCCTGTAATAACATTTTTAACAGTAGACACATATTTGTTGTTTTCTGTATTCTTTTATTCCAACTGTCGGCTCTATATGATGTCAAAAAAGGTTATAGCAATCTTGAAAAGCAAAAACGTTCCTGCTGCCCCAAATCATGTGATCACATGGGCAGTCAACCTGACTGAAATAAAAGATTCAAAGATCAGAGTTAACACTGTTTATGCAAGAGAAAGGATAAATGGAGAGGCAGCACAAAGCTGCTGTAATAAACTCCAGGAATTAAAATGTGAAGATGGAAATGAGTATAATAGGTTCTCTTTGACTTATTTATTTTAAATGATGATAATTATTATCTCCATTACTTATTTATCTAACTAATTCACCTAATAAATGGATCTCATTGGTGAGACTAAGTCAGACCAGCCTCCAATAGCTTTGGGGGATCCCAAGGGACTAGAAGGGGGACAGATGGGGGACTGATGGGGGTTGTTCCAGAGTCTAGTGACCTCCCATGTGATGGCTTGAGTCAACAGTCTTACTTTAAAGGACGCAGAAATAAATAAGTGCTGTAGAGGGGGAAGAAAATATACTATAACGTTCCCAAGTATCAGTGCTCTGACCCATCCTGACTCCACCAGCAGTCATTGAGAACAAAAAAAAGAGAAAAGAAAATTCCCTGTTCTTACTTAAATCCCTTTGTTTCTTCCTTTTCTCTCTTGTTTTTGTTGTTTTATGTTTCCCTTTAATAAAACAGAAAACATGAATCTATATGTTTGAAGGGTACATCTAAGCACCGCAGAGCACTCTGCCTAGTGACCTCACTCATCGGGAAAAATCGCTTCCTGATGGTTATAATCCCTCATTACGATCAAATCATGGGAATAATTAGTCTTTAGTTCACGTTGTGTGCTCTTCACCTTAGCTGTAATAAGGATTCATATTGACAAGACTTTATCGATACCCAGCGGCATTATTGATTCTTCTTATAGGTCAGATTCCTTATCGATTCCCTTCCTGATCCCTATTCGGTTTCCTGTGTGGGAAGACTGTGGCGGCATCGAGAGAGCTGCTTTATTATCTCTGAGTCTGAACACCGTGTAGAAACAGAAGGCGCGCATCTGACTCAGTCGTGCAAAAGCCACGAGTCTGACGTCACAGTTTTGCAACATGCAACTGTTAGAAATACGCGCCAGCCCCGATAAGAGAAACTGACAAGCTTGGAATCAAAACACATTCAGTGGATTGGATCATTTCTTCATTCACATCTCTGAGCTGTAACCAAAGAATTTTATTGAACCCCGCCTTCGTTTTTGTCTAGCTTGGAGCTTTACCTGCAATTTCTCTAAATTACCCTTCCATTGAGCATTTTTTTAAATTTTGTTTTTATGTGACCTTTTTTCTTACTAAATTACAAACACATCAATCATGAGTAAAAGTCTCGAGAGGCCTCGTTAAACATCATAATCTGAACAACTGTAAATGAGGCAAATCTGAAACCATTTGCAGTAAATGGTCAATTAGCGACGATGACTTTATATTGTTATTTGAGATTTTTTTCCCCTCCCAATTATAATCATCTTAATATCATATGAGACATCTCTTTTGGATTGAAATTCTGAGTATAAAATGCTTGAATAGAACATTACAACTCAAGCGTCTCTCGAGTAGCTTTTTCTTTTATGTTTTTTTTGGGGGATTAAAGGATGGTTTCTGTGCCTATATCTTCCATCGCACTAAGATAGCTCAAAGATGATGATGAGAAAGCCAGATAGAGAAAACAAAGTGCAGAGGATAGAGCATTAAAAGAAATTACACAAAAACAGTTCACTTTTGATATTTTGGGATCAGAATAAATATTTTCAGCAACATGTTGTAGTGCTCTCATGACAGATAGTGTGTGTTTTGGGTGAGATGTGTATGTCTGCGGGTTTTCCTCACGGCCTGCGTGTAGGCGTTGTAGGCCCCGAGGTGCAGGGTCATGGGACTGATGACTCCAAGCTGGGAGGCCACCTGCTGCATCCGTCTGAGCCCTCGCTCTTTCTCAGAATCTGCAAACTTTACCACCAAGCTGGACGAGGCGCCCTGCGGAGGAAAAGGCAGAAAAATCAAAACTCCATCTGTCTGATGCTTTTAGCATCAACGCTCAACATCAGCAAGAGGTTAAAACACGCACAGTGGAAAGATTACCACTGTTACCACCACTACTCTGAGCATTTCTCACTGCATCCTAACAAAACTGGTTAGAATCCAATATTTTTACCTTACACATGCATTTTCCACAATGAATGCATCACTCAAAGACTCAGTGTAGTGTCTAGAGGGATGTTTGTGGAGCTCAAGGCTAATGACACTGACAAAAGCGGTTTGTGCCATCATCAAATAAGATTGGAGGTTAGAGCTAAGTGAACATTTTAATCTGAAAAATAGATCTCTGAAAACACAAGATCGGAAATGATTGATTCGAGTAAAACTGCAAAAGGCTGCAAGGTAAACTTAGAAAACAAACAAACAAAATAAAACAAAAACATTTATCAGTCCACAGTTTGACAAACCGATGACTCAGGCCTGCGGGTGCACAGCTAAATGACTCCAAAGGAAAAACCCAGAGTAGTCACTGAAGTAAAAAAAAGAAGAAGCCCAAAATAAGAAACTGATGTCTTAAATGAGTCACTGGAGCTGTTTAACTTCTATGTTCATTTCCCATTCTGCCTCACAGTGCATGGCTGCATGGAGCATTACACAGAGAAAGCTGCTGCCTCCCCCCCCAACCCATCCAAAAAACCCAACCCCATGGCTCCATGACTGGAGTTTGCCACTTAGAAACTCGAAAATGTTATTGTGGACTAACAAAGAAAACTTTGAAATGTTTCTGAAGAGCAGCTAGCGCTACTTATGTCCTAAAGAGAGGATAATGAATACCAGTGAAGAGATGGGAAACCTGACAGCTCGCCATCACCGAGGGGGAAATAGAAATCCCATGTTTATTAAAGCCTCTCACACGATGGTGCCTAGGTGACCGTCCAGCTAAAAGTTTTGCGATGCAGCAGAATGATGATAACAATCATCAAATTAGATCCTCTACAGATTCAAATAAAGGTAAAACACTCCTTGGAGTGACTGAGTTGGAGCTGAGACCGTACTCTAAATGAGTGAAATGACCTTTTTTATGCTTAAACTTAAACTGCCTGAGAGAGCATAGAGACCCAGAAAAGGTCTGAAAAATAATTGCTTGGATGTGTTGGATGGATGTGTTTAATAAAGGCTTACGTTCGTATTATTATTAGCTTAAAGTGTCCTGATTTAGACGAGCACATTTTATGATCCATTACTGACGTAAACTAAATAAACAAATAGGTTTTTATTTTAATTTTGACGCCCTACATCAAGCCACACTGCAGTAAGACCTCCAGAGATAAATCATGACCGCATTTTACAAAGAGTGTGTCCTCTATTGTGTGTGAGTGTGTGTGGAGGAGGGGGACAGAAAGGAGAAGTGGTGACCATTAGCTGAGTCACCCTGTGAGTCTCTAAATGACTGGGTTTGGAGCATCTGAGTGCGTCTGCTGGGTTCATTTGAATTTGTGTAACCATGCTGCATGTGCAGCATGAGTGTGCTTGTGTATGTGTGTCAGAAAGAGTGTATTTTGTGGACTTACAGGTAGAGTACGACTTCCGTGAAGAGCGTTGATGGCGGCCTGGGCCTCTGCGTTGCTCTGGAACTTTACAAATGCACACCCTACATGAAATGACACATCATTAAGCACAGCCCCTCTCTCACACATACACACACTTACACACACTATAACAAAAACGCTTCCCTTTAAATATACATTAGAAGCCATCTTGCATCCAGCATTTCATCTGTTACCGTGGCACCATTAAGCATGGTCCACAGAACATTCATTGCTTCATCAATCACAGCCCGTAAACCACCAAACGCATCATTAGCTATGACCAATAAAACCTACTGCACTATTAGTCGTGCCTCGTGCAGCAAACGCAGAAAAGTCAAACCTCTGTGTTTGAACTGTCGCGGACTTTGATTTACATGGAAAATATCATTAGCATTGTTGTTACTGACAATAGTCATTTATACGGTGGAGTTGCAACATGCTGCGAGCTTTATTCTTCGGATTTAAATACAAACGGTAAAACAAAGTCAGTCCACACTTCTACAGTCGTGACCGGGAATCTGGCTGCAACCAGTGGCTTTAAAGGATGCTCGACTAAAGGCTGCTTTTGTAAATTGTGGAGGGCATAGCTTAGCAAAATCATCTTAGTGCTGATGATTTTATTCAGTGGGACAAATATGAATTATTGCTAAGGTTTTTAAGTAGCTAAGCCATCGGGGGTAATAGAAATAAGATATGACATGGCTAATTGCATCCATTTAAGCAATATTTAAGTATTTAAATGTTTAAACGATGAGGTTTCAGACTATTTAGAGTAGAGTAGTAGAGTTTGTGGACAGGGGAGGACCAGCAGGGAGTTTAAAAGTAAACACAGTCAAAATTCATATTTGTAGCTCTTTAAATGTGAGGGGAGAACAGTTTTTACCTAATGAACATAGATGGATGAATGTTTTGCTGCTAATGTGTTGTTTCTGTGAATAATACTGTATCTTTCTGTAATACGTCTGGCGTTTATCAAATAAACAAAGTCCAGGAAGTCTCGCTAGATATTAAATGATGCAGGGACAACCATGGAGACAAAGAGTGGTATAATAAAAGCAGAATAACATGTAGCCATTGCTCACCATAATTTTATATTTAGTAAGACTTCTTAGACTTTATAGTTCCACCTGTTTAGCTGAGGAGCGCCGGTCAGCCATCAGAGCTTTGCATAGGTTGTCTGTTATCTTCACCAAGGATGTAATGTGCATGGTTGCATTAGTTTGCCTGTTTGTTTGCTTGTTATAAGGATTAATCTAAAAATATGCGCAGATTTGCATGAATATTTTACCAGAGGCAATCCTCAGCTAGACTATGAAGTAATTGACTTTGGAAGTTAGTTCAGGAGTTTCTGAAAGGACTCTTGAGTACTGTGATGCAGGACATTTTCTGTCATATTTTCAAATATGCTGCTCAAATGTGAAAAGAATAAAATAACGATGCTTCCAAGAAAAAAAACAAACGAATCCAGATTTAGATATCGTTCTGGGACTGTGCATGTTGTGGAGGGAATGTTCAGCCTTGATGTTGGATGTGTTTCACATGGCATGATTTCACATTATTACCTTTGCTGGTACCGTCAGGCCCGCGGAGCACCGTGCACTCCTCTATGCTGCCGAATGGCTCGAACATTTTCCTCACATCGGTGTCCGTCTGCTGCTTTCCCAGCATGCCCACAAACAGCTTCCTGTCTTCTAAGGGGAAGGAGATTACCAGGATGGGAGGGAGAAAGGAGGGTAATGTGTGGTAATGTGAGTGAGATTAAAGACAGGGGGAGAAAGAGATGTATTTGTGAGAAAGGTAATGCAAGTGAAAGCGTGCGGGGAGGGGTGGAGAGGGTGGAGGTAGGGGGGAGAAGCACCATGTCACTGTACATGCACGAATAACAGAAAATGACAACAGGGTGACAAGCAGTTACAAAGAGGGCTGGACGTTAGCCTGCTGTACTTCGGAGCACCACCAGAGTGCAGTAACATGAACGGCACAACAAACAGCATCTGGCGGTGACTCAAATGTTTGTCACCCTCTGTGTGGTCAGAGAAGCTGCTCCGTCTGTCCCTGTCTGTGAAGGATCAGACCAGCGATTCTGCATGTTTGAGCCCATTCACTACAAATTGCGCGCGCCTTACATTCCTGCAGATTACTCTCAGAAAGAACAACCGAGTGATACATGTTTTGTTTTATTTTTTTCCCCCCCAAAACTGTTCGTGATGCCATTTCTTTCCAATTTATTTCCGTATGATAATCAAATGTCAGAGACTTGAAGCTTGAGATACAATCAGTCACAGCGAACGTGCCATTATCCTTATTGCAAACCTACATACAGCCTAAATGTCAAGAAGATTATGTGGTTTGATTAGAAACACCTGCCTGGGTGGTGTGTTAATGGGGAGGGTTTGGGTATTGGCTGATGAAAAGCACAGAATTTGCTCACTACGCTGTGAGCCAATCAGTGTCAGAAAATGGATAAAAAACTGAAAAAAATCATGCGTTTATATATATAAACAGCATATAAACAAATGCCTGCATCTGCATGCTTCTTGTCTTGTGATACTAAAAGGAAACCAAAGGATTTCTATTACTGTTTTGTGAATTTTAAAGAGCTAAATAAAAATCTAAAGTGTTGATCCTTCAGGTTACTGGCATAGAATCTAAAATCACATGTTCAAAATGTTAAAAACTTGGACTGACTTTTAGGAAAATGGGCCCTTTTCACAGCAGGCGTTTTGATTTGCCACAGTGTGACAGGGAGCCAGCATGCACAATACCAGAACCCTGAAACTGAAGCAGCTAAATGGCATTCAGCCATCATTAATTTTATTATCTACACCTGTGCTTTTCCTACTGTGGCACGTCAAACTCCAGTGAAAACAGGCCTATTAGAGACAGTGGATGCTGCGAGAAAGAGTCTTGGATTATTTCCTGGATGTCGACTCAGATGTGAGAGCTTTTCCAACAGCACAAAAACTGGAGCGTTGCATATTTTAACTTCATTCTTGCAAAAACCTAGCACATGTGATGCAGCGGCTACTGTGTCTGAAGCAAATTTCAAGTTTTAGTTAATATCAGGATCCTTTAAGTCACGTGTGTAGGGTTAGGGGTAACTTTTATTTTAGCCCTAAGCTAAATAGACTTATTTTATTTATTTATCTTTTTTTTTTTTTTACCCTTTATTGTGATAGAACAGTGTAGTGGAGAGAAGACAAGAAACCCAGCATGAAGATGCACAAATGGCCCCGGGGCAGATCTGAACCCAGGCTCTACGTCATCCCCACAGCACATGGGCAGCCCACTCCACCCAGCTAAACCAGTGCCCAGATAGCCAGATTTTAAGAAAATAACAGATTACATTACATTTTAAATGCACTCTCACACATTTTGACATGTTTGTTTTTCCTGTTCCTAAATGTTTTATAGCTAGGTATAAAAATGCGTGGACACTGAATAAACCCAAACCAAAATCACCAACCTAACTCAAGCTGGGTGTCTCGATGGAGGGTAAGAGGTTAAGTGATCAGATGCTTATTATACCCTTTGTACTTTTCTTAATTACTAGTTTAAACGTAGTCCTGCAGTCTCTAGTGATTTGGTTATCTTTAAAATTTGCATCTGGATGAAGTCAGATGTGACGCATGTGAGAGCGTTTACCAGGTCACCGGCAGCCCATCTGGGCTTAGGGTTTGGTAAACATTACAGTCTAAAAATCAACAAGCAACATCTCTTGGTTTCTGAAAATTCTCCATTCAGATTATGACTAAAAACAAACCCAACCCTAAAGGGAGAGCGAGCTAGTGTTATGCTTTGAAAATCAGCAATGGTAATGTAAAATGATATGAGGTATGAGAGATGAAGTATCTTTAATACCTCCTGTCAAAACCTACCAGTGTTTTCTTTTATGATAGCGTAAGTGGCTGTGTGCAGTGTGTGATGTACAGGTGTAGTTTGACAGCAGCAAAACATCCATCTTGACAGGCAGCTGAGCTGACTACTCAGTCTGAACAATAATC
This sequence comes from Pundamilia nyererei, assembly GCF_000239375.1. Classification (NCBI taxonomy): domain Eukaryota; kingdom Metazoa; phylum Chordata; class Actinopteri; order Cichliformes; family Cichlidae; genus Pundamilia; species Pundamilia nyererei. Next base: position 1,448,841 of record NW_005187503.1, on the reverse strand, counting down.
TGCTGAAGGGCTGATAAAATCTGTCATATTTTCAGTGCAGATTGCATCTTTTAGGAAATAAGGGGCCTTTAACATCAGAACTTTAATAAAACATCAGCTCCACTGTGTCCATGGTGACGGTGCATGACACTCTGGGTTATGGCAGCTTGTCTTTGTTTAGTGCGGCTGGAAGAGGCACATTTTTAACCAACACCACTGGACACAAACCATGATCTCCTGGCTGATAAATCTGAAAATTATGGCGCCGCTAACTGCCTCAAACTGTGCCGTTATCTCTGCGTTCGATTTTGCGGTAACCAGTGCAAGGCCACGGTGTCAAAAGAGAATTTGTGATTTATGGTGAGGCACAGGAGATCTATCACATATATAACTGTCATATCAGTGCACACCATTTAAACCATCTATCCATTTTTGTAACCACTTATCCTACTAACTATGCAGTGTGAGTGAGCGAAACCCTAAAACAAAGATGTTCAGAATCACCGATTGACCTCAAAAGCATGTCCGTGGGTGAAAACCAGAAAAACGTGCCAATCGTTTACATCTTGCTGTCAACTTACAGTCCTAATCATCGCGCTGCACCGCTGTACTTTCCCTTAACGCATCCTCCACTCAAGCACTTACCTCGTGCAGGTGTTTTAATGTCACTGCAAGACTAACTGACATGTTATCGCTGATATTTCTGGAGGCGTTTATGTTTGAACAGGTGTTGTGTGTCTGGGTTGGGGACAGGTGTCTCTTACCCCCTCTGCTTTCGCTGTCTGCAGGCTTCACTTGGATTGGGCGGTTCATCTGGAAAAAGATGACGTAGTCGGTTTAAATGCAGGTCAGGGCTAATCAACAAAAAGAAAAACGCATTCATTTTAACATGGCAAAAAGCATATAAGCATGGAAATAACTGGCACAAATTGGAGTTTTAATGTGGCAAATGTGCCCCTTGCTGTTATGTAAATGACAAAAGATGATATTCATGTTTGTGTGCTTTATATAACCATTTATGTAAATGCAATTATAACTGTAGTACACATTTGTGCTTGTTTAGATGTTTGCAAATGTGGTCTGTACTCCAGTCGTTTATATTTACAAACCAATTTCTCTCCATTCCTTTTATTGGGCCAACTCGACTCCAACAGGCCACAGCTGACACCGATATGTGTGATATTACATTTGCAGTGTCATACAGTCTCTCTTTCTCGCCCCACCTCCTCTCTCCGAGTCTCTCTCTCAGAATCAGCTCTAATCCTGCCGTCTATCGTTCCCTCTCCCCCTATCACACAAAACCAGGAAAAGCACACACCCACGCGGGATTGGGGAAGTGATAAGATTAAGAACACTCGCCAGCTAATCTGGATTAAAGGAGCACGCAGCATCAGAATAGAGAGAGATTCTGAGCCTGACAGAGGCAGAGACGGATGTCGAGAGGGAGGAATATCAAACAAAAACGCGAAAGAAAAAGCAGGGAACACGCACACACTTTACATTAAGTGACCTTTTTCGCTATTCATAAAAGGCCGCTTCGCCGTCCTCTTCCTGGCTATCCGACTATTCAACCTCCAGACGAAACAGCAGCTTGTCCTTCAAATGTATTAAGCATGAAAAGGACCATTGAAAGAAAGCAAGCAAAATAATGTACAAGGGAGAGCAAAAAGGGAAGAAGAGCGGGATTGGGTTTGATTTGGGAAGGGGGGGGGGGCATATGGAAGAGAGGAGTCAGGTGGGGGATGTGCATGCGAAGAGAGGAAGGGTGATGAGTCGAGGTGAGAGCAACAGAGTGACACTCTGTTAACTTTGGCTTAATGAAGGTCTTAATTATGGAGCTGGTGACATTTCAGCCAGTCGCTGATCCTGTGTCACTGATTGATCCACTGTGATCAGTCACCAAGAGACACTATTGATTGGTGTCACGAGGACCCGCATGAACAAACATCTGTGCTGAACCACGAGCTGAAATATCCCCAGCACCTGCTATACAAGGCCCCCGTGTCTTCTCATTCAGAGCAGTCTAATCGAGTGTACCAATTAATAGGATGATGGAGTTGATGGAGGGGAAGGCTCAGAAAACCATCTTCCAATCAGCTAAGCAAATGGAGGTCTTGCTCTGGCGGGCAGTGAATAATAATTTTTTAGTTTAAATTTTTTACAATATGCTTAAGAGAAGATATCATCATTCCAACCGAGTCTGCATGCTAAAATTCATGTACTCCGGGTGAAGCTCGACAAATATACCTCACAGTACGTTATCGGCACAGTTTCTTGTTTATACCAGCCAGTTCTCAGGCAGGAGAGAGTGCAACAACAGCCTGTGCAAAATAAGTATTACCTTATTTACCACTGTTTTTCTTCGCTGTTGTTGCCCATGCTGTGATTTAATCTGTATTCTTGCTTTATTCTTCACACATACACCTTTCTAAAGAACGCACCATGCTATCAACGGATCTGTACTGTTTTAGTGTGAACTGCCCAGTTACTGAGATATCAGCTTTGGCCTGGTTATTATAAGAATCCACAAACCTTATTGTGAGCAGTTTTATGTTGGAAGCATTTTCTTTTTACTGTCTACATTCACTACATTACAGCCGTAAACTTCATAAAAAGACAAGCATAGCTTTTGTGATGCCACTGTTTGTTTGTTTTTTCAAAAAAAATCCCTGCTTCAACGTTCTTTTAGACTTTAATAGAGACAAAAATCAAAGTCATGATGATCATCTTGTGTTCAGTAAACAATGAAACTAATGTCTGAGACTATAAACTCATCAGGAAAGCATTTACTGAGTTCATTAATGCACACATCCTGTCAGATGCTAGTATGCTAGCGTGAGCCTCTCAATGTGTCATTAGTCATCCGTTAGCAGTGGCTATAGCTTGTCAGACTGAGAGAACATCAATGTGTTTGTGCATGTGCATATGGAAAAACTTGTGAAGGAAGGAAAACTGATGGTGGACCAACATGCTAAACAAGGTGCTGCTGCTTGTTTTGTTTTGACTGATCTGAGATCCATCTACATCTACAAGCTTCTGTGATTCTCACTATTATCATCATTATCTTAACATATAACCACCCAAGCCAGTATGTGCAATGTAAGAAACTCCTAATAACTCCTTTGACATGTATTTAAGGAAAATCTTGATGCTGGATAGGGGATGTCAAATCCTGAACAGGTGCAGGCTCCACCAGGATTTTCAGATTAGCATATATAAGAAAATGTTGTTTGACGAGACCAAAGTTTAACCAGCTATTCTACCAAAACTCCACCTTATTTTTTTTTATTCATAATTTTAATACCCTTGTAGATACTGACAGTCACTCAGTGTCTGAGCTATCAGTTATTGCACGCCACTCAATCATAGCAGGAAGGATTCTTCCACACATTGATACAGACATCTATAGATAGCTAACTAGAAATAGAAGCTATTTTGGGGTTAGCTCTCTCTTAAAGCACCTTAAGTCAATGCTATGAATTAATGGCATTAAATTAAGTGGCAAGTTTGATTGACATGTTTGAATGACGCTTATAAAAAGCCGCATGGCCCATATTTCACTGTGGGAAGACAAATAGTGAAGGCCGTGGTGGTGGTGGTGATAAGGAGAAGCACAGCAGATGGCTCAGGAGATTGGAATTAGAATATACAAGAGGAAAAACAGTGAGAAGTGGAGGCCATCAAGGCTGTGCCACTTCAGATCTGCACAGCAACCGGCTGCCGGTCTGATAAAGACCATGCTCACATGGCCATCGTCATGACAACCCCAGAGATGAGAACCCCCACATCAGGTAAACAAGGTTGCCCTGAACAACCTGCAAAAGAGACGGGTGGAAAACAAATGAGGAGGACAAAGGGTGCTTCTAGGTCAAGAGATAGAGGGATTAGATGTGCAGTGGAGGAAGGGAGAAGACGAGCAGGGGGAGGAAAGATGAAAGAATAAAAAAAGAAAAAAGAAAAAGGGATGGTAGCGGCTTCGTTCGTGCCTGTTGAATGTTGGCGCTGCCTCGAGAGCAGATGCAGAAGCAGGGAGAAAAATATCTCCGTCTAAACCTCAACCACTAACACACACTTTACAGTAATTTGCTCTCTCCCCTCCTCCTCCTGTTGCTCCCCTCCCCTCCCCTTTCTCTCTTAGGCTTGTTTACAAAAACGGTCCCATACTGTGCACAGACAACACGCATTCAAACCTGCCTGATCAACAGCCCATTTCACCACTGTGTGTTTTTGCTATTGGATTTTTCTTGCTCCCCCTGCGCTCCATGTCCAAACACGCCATGCAGATATTATATATACAGTCATCCAAACAATGCTCCGTCGGCTCCTGACGGTCACAGTGACGCGAGCGCACATCTACACATACTTAATCTTTTCTTTCTGTGATGCCGCGGGGGATTTCACGAGCATTATGAAATATTAAATCCACAGATTATCCAATCAAATAACAGCTCGACCCCTTCGCCATAATGCATGACCCCCCCCCTCTCCATGCCATCAAAGTTCATACACTGCAACAACAAGCCCAGAGAATCTATATCGTCAAACTGATTTAACAATTTGGACTAAATCTGCCGATGTATATTCAGCATCATGATTGCATTTAGGAGTATCTACATTTAATAGCTTTAACCCATTAAAAGAAATAGGTAATACAGACATTGCAAGGGCAGAGAATTTAGCTGGGACTGGAGGGACGTGTCCCCAGCAGTGATTTGGGTAATTTATTTTAAATATTGTGGCGAGCAGAGACGCACTATGATAGACATCAGCGAGACTGATTGAATTTCCCTTTTCAGCTACTTATTTTATTATTTTGGGGGCATTTTTATTTTATTACAAAATGACAAAAGAGAGAACAGAGAAATGTGCTCAGGAAGCAGCTCTCTCTTTGATCTTTAACAAAGCACAGAGCATCACACTGAATCTAAGTGGTCTCATCCCAGGGCATCAAATACTGCCGTGCTGTCAGATGGTGCTGGAGTCACATAGATATGCACAAGGTATGCTTTGGGATCAATCCCATGACGCACTGACGGCTATAATGGATGCCAAGCATCTCTGCATCCAGGAGTTTGTTACCCTGGAGACTACCTCTTGCTTCAGATTTTGTGTTTTTAACTAGATTTAACTTCTTTTTAAAACTCACCAATTAGTTTTGATTTCTCTCGCTTTTTACTTTCACTTTTACTCTGTGATTAAATATCGATAAGAAAAGAAAATCCTTGGTTATGTTTAGAATGAGGTTGGTATTTAGGTTAAATATGTCCTTTCACACCATTAACCCTGCAATTGGAAACAAGAGGCTTACCCAGTGTGTTTAAATGTGATGCCAGGCTGTAATGTACAAGCTGGGAGCACCAAAGCCAAAGGCTACAAAATGAGTATCTTGACAAGGTGCATTTAAAGTCTTGGACATGAAAACAAGCTGACTGAACACACCTACACTATATGGAAAACAGAATTAGAGCACAACAGCTAATTTTTTCATTTTGATGTTTTCAGTCCCATGACCACAGGTGTGGTCAAGCACATAGCAACGCAGTCGGCTTTTTCGAACATTTGTAAAATAATGTGAGCATGATGCTGTAATAGGATGCCACCATAGCGACAAGTCAGTTTGTGAAATTTCTTCCGTTCTAGATATTCCATAAATGGTATTATTGCCAAGTGAAAGTAACAAAAGTCACAACAACTCGGCCACAAAGTTGCAGACCACGTAAATTACAGAGCTTGGTCGCTGAATGTTGAGGTGCACAGTGCGTAAAAGTCAACTGCTGAGCGCCAAACCTCCGCTGGCATTAACATCAGCACCAAATCTATGTGCCAGAAGCTTCATGGCATGGGCTTCCATGGTGCTCCTGTGAGTGTAATGCATAGGTGCATTTGTCCATAGTGTATCTGTCCTAGAACAGGGATTATCATCAGCGCAGCACTCAGAGTCACAGTGCCCCACATAAAATAAAAAATGCTAAAATAAAAATGTTTAGAGCTATGCAGTCTTATTAATAAGGTTTTATTTATCCAGGGAAGGCTAACTATACATGAAAAAAAATTGTCAGACCAAAATCGCAGCTGTTAGTTTAAAAAAAAAAACAGAAGTGCTTGTTTATCATTGCATATTCTACTTTCTGACTAATGTGCTTAAACACAATCTATGCAAATCAAGTTTACTTAACTCTCTTCCAAGCAAATGGAGACATTTTAAGCACAAGGATATTTCTCAGACTTTGCACAACAGTCCTTGTGCTTAAAATGTCTCCATTCCCTTGGAAGGATGTTAAGCACAAACAGATTCACAACCTTAATAAAACACACAAGGCTCACCTGTTGTAAATACAAGACTGAATAAATGGCTTTTATTCTCTAAAAGGGCTCAAACTAAGTAGCCTGGTGTATTTAGGTGTATTTAACACCCTCCGCAATCTTTTATTTAACAGTGTACAGATTGAGGAGTGGCCATCGCCACCGTGGAAATGCATTTTCATGTGCTACAGCAAGGCAAATGTGTTTTAGATAGAGTAAAGCATACTGATGATGACATTTTTCTCGCCTTACTATTATGACCTGCAGAGCTGATGATAATCTGTCTATATAGTAGGCTGCTACTGCTGTGTGAGTGGTGGGGAGGGGGCCACATTTCTGCTGCCTGTTTTCTCTCCAATTTCAATACATTCTGCTTGTACGCCCGAAAAAGCTGCTACTCTGAATGGTAAATATATCAGCGGAGACCGTCACCCCGCTCTTTCAAGAACATTTACAACAGGGAGGCAGAGCTGGAGGGGAAGAGGAAGGGGGAGGAAGAGGGAGGGGAGGTGTAGCTGGGTGGGGCGGGAGGGGGGGGGCACAAAGACAATTTTCCATCTTCGCCTCCCCTCCGCTCCATCACACAGCGCTGGTCATTGCATCGTGCTGGTCGCCTAGCAACCTGGCATCCCTCGTCCCAGCGGTCTCCAGGCAACCAGACCTGCGACCGTAATCAACCTGCCACCTCCCACCTCCCCGCACCGCCTCCTCCTCCTCTCCCCCCGTCTCTGTTCCCTCTCCTGTCTCTGCTGCTTTTTGCTCCCTCGGTTCTCCATCCACCTCCTCTCTATCGTTGCAAATGCACTTACGCTGAGACGCACTTGTGAATTCACCCCGTGGGGAGAAGAAGAAACACAGGTGGAAATTGGTATATTAACAGGCATAAAAAAAATTAAAATAAATAAATAAATACATAAATAAAATAAAGGAACAGAAAAGGGAGATTGCAGTTGATCACACAAAGAGTTGGAACAAAGCGGCACACAAAAGCAGAGATGCACAAGTGCGCTCCGTTAGCGTTTGCACACGTGGATGCACACACAGATGCGCACACACATGGGCGGGCAGCCACATAAAGCGGAGAGAAAACTCAACCTTCTCCTGAATTCAGTCAAACACAAAGAGACTGACAGCACTTGTGCAGTTCGATAATATTTAAACAATGTCCCAGTCTTCAGTGTCAAAGCCGCTTCCCGGTGTTGTCTCCGGCTCTTACAGGGTTCACCAGTCTGTCCGGCGCTGACAGTGTCTCGAAGCTGACATTCAGCCGTTTAGCCAGACAGACAACAAAAATCCTTCAAAGTGAAGAAACCGAATATCAAAGAGTAAATTCCTAACAATACTCGAGTTGACTCTCAATTGTTTTGTCTGTTCTGACTGTTAAATATTCATGTCAAGTGTTGTTTGACTCGAATCAGTGGAGCAGAGGGGGAGAAAGAACTGAATCACAGGCAGATTTCTGTGTGTGTGTGTGTGTGTGTGTGTGAGAGAGAGAGAAAGAGTGCAGATAGAGTCCATGTCCTACTTTTTTCCCTTTTTTTTTTTTTTACTTTAACTGGCACGATTTACACATTTTAACTCCACTACAGTCCATGCATGCTCATTAGATAACCAGTCCTGCACCAAAGTTCAAAGAGCCTAATGAGTTTTGTGGCAACAGCCCTTCTCTGCTTTTGTGTGTGTGTTCGTCTAGCAAACACACACTCCCCAACCCCCCCAAAAAAACACACAATTCCTCAGTAACAGATGTCTGTATTTAAGCTGATAAACACACTGCCTCAACGCACCTCCAGCCTTCACCACCCTTACACCACCCACTGTTCATTATGTCAAACTTTCATTCAATCCTTCCTCCCCTCCCCCTACCCTCTATTATTTCTCCCTCCCCGCTCCAACTTCATTTATCCAATTTCTCTCTAATTCACACCCATTTACCACCTCCATAAATCCGATCTGCATTCATCATTACAGTCGCCCCAGAGTGACGTACAGAGGACGAGCCCTTTTCCCCCCTCTCTGTTGTTGTCACTCTGCGCCGCCTGTCCTGCCCAGCCGTGCATTTATATGCATGCATATGTAAATGAATCGACGCGTGAATGCACACTTAACTCCAGATAGATTCATCAAGTGAACGCACTCGCTCCGAGGCGCGCTAATTGCTATCATCATCAGCATCATCCCCACAACTCGCTGGCATCAAGATATAGGTTGCATGTGGAGGCGCCAATTTATCTCCGCATTGTCAGTGGAATAAAAGAGTTATCATGTTCACATCACGGGAGCATGTTTAAGCCTTTAGACTTTCTGTTTTTGTCTCTCTTTTTTTTTAAATGCACATGAAAATGCCAATTTCTGATAAAGTGAAGCTGAAGGGTGGAGGCTGAGCAAGTGTACAAAGCTAACAGGTATACAAGAGATTGTTAACATAACCCTGCAACCCACCATAGCTCGTGTGCATCTACAGTAGGAAGTTTGCTCAAAGATTAAGGGCACAAATTACAGCACTGCGCACTAAAACTTCCTATCTCATATCCTGTGTAAAAAGCCGGAGCTATATTTAGTACGTGCATTTTTTTCAGACTATTGATAAAACCCTTCTGTCTGCTCCGTCTGACTCCTTATGTCTGAGTAAATGTCAAGCTTAGTCAGATGTTCCACCACAAAGAGGGCTCTTTCCTCTCATACGTGCAGCTTAAACGCAAAGAAGGCCTCGCAGCGCAGATTTCCCTCTCACACACGCGGCTGATAGTGAATGAAGAAACCCGAGGAGAGCTCATAATAAACCCTGCAACTTCCATCCATCCATCCATCCCTATCTTTGGATGTGTACTTCCCCCAGGAAACACGTGCACACGAAAGCAAACAGACAGTTATGCACACTCGGGCACACAAAAGCACGCACCCTTCATTAAACCGTGTAGGTGTGAACACCTGCCCTCCCTTCCCCCAGCTGCACATGCAAATACACTCCAAGTACACACACGGCTGCTCCCCCCACCCCAAACTTGGGCACAGGCTCTCTATTAGATTTAGATGTTATTCATTTTAGATATTAGATTTAAAATGAACAGCGAGGCATTGTTGCAAATATTACTTTAAGGAAGCATTAAACAGCTTCGTGACTATCCAAATGCATATGATTCTCATTAAAGGAAGGAAAAGCTTGACATTTTGCCTTCTTGTTGAGAAAAATCACCACGGCTGTCATATCTATGCAGCATTTATAAACTAGATTTTGAAGCTTGTTAGCTTAGCTTGTTAATCCGGCTGTTGAAACAAGATGATGTGATATTCAGAGGCACTGATCGGTGCATTTTATTCCCTTCGGAAAGAGATAGATGAAAAGAGCTAAGCTAACTGTTTTTATGCACAATTTCAAACTAACAAGGTTGTTTTTTTCTTTATACAGCACACAGCAGGAAGTAGTCCCCCATACTCCAAACATGTTTGTACTTCCTAGACAAAACATGCTGGAGGAGAACATTAAAAGATGCCAATGAAGAAGTGCCTTAAACTTGTATTCCATGTGACTGCCATCAGAAGGCGAGATCTGTGGTTGCAAAATGACTTTCTGTCCTATAGAAGTTTTGCACGTGACGTCATGCAAACATTACCTAAGAGCTATCTGCCATATTGGATGTGATACAACCACCAATGGTTAATTGGGTGACTTCCTAGAAATTGCTTGCTGTTGCTAGGTAAAATTGGTTGCAAAGATGGTGCTGCGGAAAAAACCCTCCTTGCGATAGTTTTGGTTGTTTGCAAATTGCCACTGTTGATTGTACTTTTGATGGAAATTGCCAACTTGTCTGCAAACACTCACCATGTACTAGCAGAGCGGGCAGAAAACGTTTTTTAAAAAAGGCACCACGCGAAAAAGAAAGAACCTCAAGCTACAGAGTAAAAGTTGTAAAAATAAAAAGACAAGTTTATTTTGAAGGCAAACAATTTACGTTTTCTGTTTTTGCCACACTTCTCACAGTTTTACAACTACTTGGTGAGTAGTTGGAGAGTGTTTGCAGACAACTGGGCATCTTCCATGCAAAGTACAAGCAACTGCGGCAATCTACTACCAACTGGAGCAATTGCAAAGAGGTTTTTGGTGCAGCATCCCCAGATTCACCTCATGACTGGTAGGAACCTCCAGCAAACAGTTAGGGAAAACACATTTTCCCTTGTCAACAACTCAGTCAGTGCAGGGGATCAACCAGTGGTTGCAGTTTTAGCAACTGATTTCTCAGCGATTGCCATCAACCTCCAGCTACCACTCCCCAACCGGTCGAGGAATGCTACATTTTCCCTAATGACCGGTGGTAACCAGAAGTTTGCAGAGCAGTCTCTTGGCCTGTGTGATTCTACATTTTCACATATTCAAAATGGTGCACAAGCTATCACATGATCACTGCAAAACCTCGCAGAAATCTTGACCTCTGCAAAGACTTTCATTGTGAGTTTTTGGGCTTAATAGTCACTCATATTTAATAAAAAAAATGTAATATTGTAAATCTTGGCCATACTATGTTTAAAAAGTAAGAATTATCCGTGGTACACATACTGTTTCTCGGTCAGACCTTCCCATCTTGGTGGCATCAATTTTTTTTAAATTTTTTTTATTGTGTTTTTTTCATTCGTTTTTTTAAAACCAGACAAAGTCACAGCATCAGTGAAAAGGCTTATCTTGAGGTACCAAAAAAGGACTTCAGCTAAGCTAAGCTACGTTAGCCTGCTGCCTGCCTGCAGGTTAATATTTACTGGACAGAAATGAGAGCAGTATTGATCGTCACATTCCTCTTGACAAGAAGACAAATACATCCCAATATGTCAAAATGAATTTTCCTTTAATCTATTGATTATTTTCCTGATTAATCACGCTCTTTACAGCCCATTGTGACATTAACATTATTTTTGTTTTAGACAAAAAGTGGCAAACATATTCAGTTTACTACCACAGAGGCCCAAAAAAACCTGAATCTTTGCTGTTTTTGCCAAAAAATTACATAAAAAAATTAATGCATCGTGAAAATGGTGCTGATTCATTTTCAACTATTTTGATTATTTCAGTTAATTTCAGCTCGACCGACCTTATTTGACATTATTGAGATCTAAGTTCAGTTTTGGAGGCTGCTTTACAAAATGGCTATGATTAATGTGGCATAATGTGGACGTTATTATCTCAGAGTGCCTCACAACAGCTGACCAGACCAGACAAATGGCCTGAGACAGTGCAGAGATAAAGCGATAAGAACAGAGGGGACAAGAGTACAAGATGTCCAAACAGGACAGAATGAGTGCAGCTCAGGAAGCAAATCTTCTCTCTCAAACCTCCATTTTCACACTCTGAGTGAATCTGCTGTTTTTTTTTATTTATTTATTTTTTACTCGTGCCCTTTTCCCCCCTCCTCCATTCTCTCGCTTTCTTTCCTCGCTTTCAGATGAATGTGCTTTTGACACTCTTCTTCCACCTCACACTTAGAGACGGACTCTCTCACCTGAAATTAAACACGAGGCCAGGTGCCACTCTGATACAACCATCTGTTCGGCCCTGTTCTTTCTCCCCCTTTTTTCCCTTCTCATTGTTAGCAATGAGAGGGGAAAAATAGTACAGAGGGAAAAAAGGGCTGTAAGACTGACCCTTTCTTCTCAGAGAGGAAAAATGCATTTTCTTAAAATAAAAAGCAGTCCTGACTGTTAATGAGATCTTTCAGCTTTCTGTACATTCAGGTGTGCTTTCATTTAAGCTCTCAGTCCTATAATTGCTATCATGTTTTTCCTTTTGTATCACCCTGGCCATGAGATGCCAAAGTTAATTATTCTTTGGCAGTGCAGGTGCAATTAGATGACAATTACACCACAGCTGGTGGCAGGGGTGGGAAGCAGATCTTGTCCGTGTGGGCGTGTATGGAGCTAATAAGATGGTTTTCCTCTTGCTCTCTTTTTTTTCCATGGCAAGGAGGGGGAGGGCAGGGAAGGACTGGGAAAACACTTGAGGGTTTAGCTTGTTCCACACGGCTTAGAGGTAAGAGGTTGTGAGGAAAAAGAGCTGCTAGAGTAGTAGAAAGGGGGGGGGGCTTTATCATGGAGCATTGGGCCCTGCTGATCAGCCTGCGAGAGGTCAGGAAGGTCACGCTACTGTCACACTAACAACAGGATCTCTTTTGTTGCCACGTTAATACCATCCTGCCCCTTCAAACTGTCCCTGCCTGCCATTACAATGATACCCTACTGCTATAGTATTTTCTCCCCCGATAGAAAATGAATGCTTTAAATAATCAAACAGGCATTTATATTTTAAGAACAAAAAATGTGGTTTGAGCTCATAAAAATCTGCTTTTGGATTTCATCTCCTTCTTTTGTAATTTAGACGTAATAAAGACAGCATTTGACCTGTACCCTTAATGATGAGTTCTGACACCTCAGTATATATAAATAAAAATGTGGTTTAACAACCATTAGAATAGTTTCCCTGTTTTTCCAAGGGTAGCTGCACAGGCAGAGACCACCCTTGCAAATGTCTGATCCACACCCAGTCGTTTTGTTCTATTTGCAGTCCTGAAATATAACCGAAATTACTCAGAAAAAGAGCTTCAAGGGATACTCCTATAACCTTTCAAGGGATAAAGAGTTAAAGGTTCTCAGCTTCGCAGCAGAAGAAAACACTTATCAGTAATACCTGCTGTTGTTTATAAAAGACTCCTCCATGAATCAAAAACCCTGCTGATTTAGTCCTCAGTTCTGTCCTGAAGTTGGTCATGTTCATTATACACACCTGGCTTTTTCTTTTGGGTGTTAGCGGGTAAGCTAACATCAGCTAACTCGCTAACGTGTTTGATTTACTAGCTAACCTCGGCTTACATCCTTGCTAACAGTGTTATGCAGAAGGTTAAATAGCAAAATATTTCACATCAGTTTAAATTTTTCATCTTTACGTGAATTGTGGCGTCTTTATTGTTGTCTGTTTGAGTTGCCAATTTGTCGATGTTAGTGATTTATTCACTAAAGCTTTAGGTTAACTTTTGCTAGTATCTAAATACTAGCCTCAATCTTACATGATAGAACCCTGAGCACTTGACACAGAGGTAAGGCACTTTAGAGTGAACATCTTTTACATTTTTATACAAATTATTTTTTTAAATATTTTTTTGTATTTAGATTATTCAGCAGGAATAAATATACAGTAAATAAACTGTACCAGATATAGCTAAAACTTACATTTCTTTACATTTTAATTCAATGTTGTACTGGATTTGATGCCATTACCAGTCATTAGACAATCCCTGACTGGTTGGTAAGTAATCAATAGAGGATGCGGGGTAGTAAAAACCCCTACTTGCAATTGTTTTGGACAAGCATACTGCTGCAGTCGCTTGTAGTTTATATGAAAGGCTACGACTTTGTACCAAACGCTTGCTTGAAAAAGTGCAACACGGTGAAAGTTGTACCTCAGTGCTGCTCAGTCAACACATTCACTTTGAATGCAAACAGTCTCAGTTTATGGATTGTGTTGCACTTTTCAGTTTTACTGTCTTGTCCAAAGCAGTTGGTAAGTGAGTGCAGATAAGTCAGCATCTCCCACTGCAAGCTACAGCAATATGCACGTAACCATATCACAGCACTGTATACCTCTTTGCGACAGATTTCAGTGGTTGCCAAATGGTTGCCAACCAGTCTCTAAGTCTGTGTGACAGGGGCTTATTCACTAATGGTCACATGACTGCAAAATCTGAATAGTTCCTAGTCAGTGCCAGTTAAAGAAAACTGTCGAGCATCAGTTTACAGGGCTATTACCAAGCGAGAGATTCTATAAAGGTTAAAAGGTTTAAAAGTTAACCAAGTAACACACTGAAAAAAACTGTACAACCAACCACATATAAAACTGGATAACTATTTATAAAAAAATTTCTAAACAGTCTTTATTTCTGTTTACCAACACGTCATGGATGGATTACTTTTTGTCTGTCAACTACTGGTTTAATAGATGATCTATTAATAGTTACTGTCTATCCTCTACTTAGAGTCTCTAAGCTTGTCATATTTTGACGTTTCTAGGCTAAAAAAAAATGTATCAATTATGAAAAAATCTTTAGCTGCAGAGTTACACTTTTCACCTGCTTCTTCTCTTTTCCCTCAAAAACTACAGTCATGAGCTGCCATTCAGAAGAGGGGGGGAAAAAGAAGTGAATGATGTAGATTTCAACAAAAATAACCAAAAGGAAACAGCGGTGAAGCTGTCTTAGTAAAAGAGGAAGCAGCGGTAAGTCTGGGAGCACACTCTGTCTCAGTAATTCCTTGCCTTGTCGCCTTGTCTCCCATATAGTTGGTTATTATAGAGACGCGGCTGTCATGTCATATTTAGCTCTGGAAATGTCATTTGGCAGCACACCTGCTGCCTGGCTATGCTAATAAAGCTAGGTTTAACTTTGATTAGAATTCAGTGAGAGAGATGGATCGAGAGGAGGGGGAGATGGAGAGAGAGAGAGAGAGAGAGTGAGTAAGAAAGACAGAGACACGGAAAGGAAGAGAAACATCAAAGAGAATAAGAGCTGGCAAAGTCACTCCAGCAGCGAGCCTCATAGCTGTCTCTTCCGACCCATGACATGTAGCAAGATGACTCATGCCTTAACTGGATGGATATGTCTGGATGCATCACATATGAAACATAAGAGGAGGGGAGGGGCAGCCTCTGACCTTTATTGGTGCAGATTAGCTAAAGGGGGAAATCAACCCTACATGTCAAACTTGGTTAATTTTCCCAGGGTCCTGTGCGGCATGGTCAGATAGCCCGGCATGCCAGTTATTCTGCTTCTTTGATGTAAACACATACACGTACGCCGTCAAAGACTCGAAAAGACAGCCACACACTCACCCCCGGTAGCGTCTTCTGCTCGTGCAGTGCATTCTGGGCTTTCAGGGCAGACTCACGTGCACAGTATGTCAGGAAGGCACATCCTGGAGAAACACAAGGGGCACGAGATCACTCATATAAGTGCATTGATTTTTAATGTCTATATAACGTCAGCTGGCAGCCACCCTATTATAAATATACCATTCGGTCATATGTGTTCTTATTTTATTGAGATTAATAAACACTAAGAACGATTCTGGGTCAACGTGCGTTCACATTTTCTAATAAATGTACAAATAAAAAGCCCCCGTGCCTTTAATCAGACTGTCATTTTTTGTTAAGCAGTTCCTCCTGTGGCACCAGAGATCTATGGGATTATTAAAATAATATCTATTCAGACACAAGCAGCCTGAATGAGTATTTAATATCATGCTGTTCAGGCAAAAATGTATGCACTCCTACATAATAGAGAAAGGCCTTCATTAACCTTTAGGGCTCCACACAAATCATGAATATGTAAATGTATGCAGAATAGGTGTTATAGGTGTTAGAGGACCCAAACCACCTGGCCTATATGTCTCCCCAATGACTGATGGTTTATGTGGATTTATAAAAGCTTTTGTTTTCTGCCCTCAGATTTGCATTAGGAATGACAGCACGGATCATTGTTCAGCTTCGGATCGCTCTGCCAGCTTCGGTCCATCTGTCAAACAGGATTTTGAACACGTCGAGTTTTCCTCCTAAATATACGGAGCCTGCCCACCATGTGACGAGGGGAAGTAGTAGTAGTAGTAGAAACAGTAGTGGCAGTGGGTGGCACCAGTTCTTTCAAACTGAGCGATATCGCCGTATGATACTAATTAGCGTCTGACAAAACACTTGGTTTTTTTTTTAGATGTATCTCAGACAAATGCCTTCCTGCTGATGAGAATTTACCAACATTTAAGTGAAAAAGTACACTCACATCTGAACTCAATTCAAGGAGTTTGGAGATGACAATTTTGGCCCTCTGTGAATAAAAATCAAGCTGGCAGGAGGGAACTTTTTTTATAATGTTTGTGTCTTTAAATTCAGATTGTAGCATCATGAGGTAGGCGTAAAAGGAAACCTTCCAGCGTGCCCCGAAGCCACGTATTCATGGAGTTAATAGTCATTTTATGTTTGTTCTAACTGTATTCAACAGTTTTTCTGCTGCTTCCTGTCGTGTAGTTGTTTCCACGGTAGGCCTAAGGTTTAAAAGCACATTGGCCTTGGTAAACCTCAGTCAGAATCACTGTCAATGATAGACGATAAAAATATGATATTTTATTTGTAACTGTAGCAAAGTCTATGTGGCATGAACGGATATTTGTCCATGTCAGAGAGCGAGTAAGATAATCTTTAATTCTTTTTATTTTAATTTGTATTTTTTAGTAGAAACACTAAACAGGATCTACAACATAAACCTTCCACCAGCTGTTCATCACAAAGGCTCCAAAGGGACAACAGCTCGATGAGAAATCATCCCACCTGACTCACACCTATTGGAAATCAAATCAGAGCATATACAAGAGAAAGCTTCCCCTGTCACTGCACAACAAGCTATAAACCAACAAATTCACGCCTCATTTTTTTTACTCCTTTAACTGGACACCTCCCTTACCTTTGTGCATCCCCGTGTACTTGTCCTTTATCACTGTCAACTCATAGATCTTGCCAAACTGCTCAAAGATGGGCTTCAGGTCCTTCTCTTCCAGGTTTCGGGGTATTTGCCCGATGAAGAGCTTGATGGCGTCAGGCTCCTTCATTGAGAAGTCTGGGGAGGAATAATAACACACACATACACACACACACACACACACACATATTCAGAGACACATATAGAGTGGAGGCGGTCAGGAGGAGCAGACAGGAGCCTGCGGGCTTAAATTCACACTGCACAGGAGGTGCAAACAGGAGGCCGAGGATGGAGGTACAGATGGGAGCGTTCGGCGAGAATGGGAGGCTGAATTAATGGTTTCTACACCCTCTGAGATGTGACAGCCCAAATGCTGTGGTAGATTTCACAGAAACGCAGCACAGTTGCATTGCTCTAAAGATTGTGTGTGTTTGTGTTAATTTTAAATCTAAATTAAAACGCTCACAAAGTCCATGAGCTCACTCTTGCCAGTGGATACATCTAAAAGATGAATTTTAAATAAATGTATCAGCCTCCCTTTAAATAAATAAATAAATAAATAAATAAATAAATATTTTTATTTTAGAAAGAAGATATAGAGCAACTGTTTTGTCGTTTGCTTGCTCAAGAAAATGAAATTCAAAATGTAAATTACCCCAAATGACCTCATAACTTTCATATTTGTGGCGTCACATGGACACCTACAAACACGACTCACGGCTACAGAGCTCAGGTGCACTGCTTTTACCTCAAACTGGGAGAATAATATGCAAAAAAAAGGGGGGGAAGGAACGTGATGCTGTTGTAAACGATAGTAAACAAATTCTGAATTGCTCTCTGGGCCGCTTATATTCGAGCCCCCTTTTTACAGAAACATGACATTGTGTCTGTCAACACAGCTGGAGACCTGCGCTCTCTTTGTCAAAGACGCTGGTGACAACAACAATGACCCGAACATGATGTATATATAATACACATATATATAAAAATATATTGTTTTTTCTTTATTTACACCACAAACAACAAAGGGATGAAAAATAAAAGAAGAAGAAAGAAAGAGAGATAATACCTGTGGTGCTGTTTGTGGCAACGAATCGGCGCGATCAGTTGATGCCTTTCTTCTTCTTCTTTTTCCCTCCTCGCTGTTGTTTACTTATCAAACCTCAAATTACTCAGTTCATGTGTCTGCCAGAGCGTCTTTGGATCCTGTAACAAGTTAGGCCCGCACGCCCCCTAAAACAACACAAGTAACATCCAGCGACGGTCCTTTATTCGGCATGAGCGTGCTTTTCTAGCTCTGCTTGTTGTTTTTTTCCACTGCTCTTTCCTGACAGATGCTCCGTATTTTTTTCCTTTCAAATAAATCTGGTGTATTTAATATATATATATTTATAAACAAATCTCTTACTGGCTTGGCTAAACGGAGAGTGTTGAGATAGGTGGATATTTAGGCTTCCTTCAGTAGACTGTGGGGAATTGGCAGTCTGGCTGGCTGGCTGGCTGGCTGTCCTCTCCCTCTCCCTCTCTATGTGTGTATGTGCGTGTGTGTGTGTGTCTGTACTCCTTTGACGTCGTAAGCCGGTGTCTCCCTCCCTGTCCATCTCAGCTCCATCCCTCCCCTGGGCCGTGATGTCTGCCGCCAGGGACTGTCGCTAACTTACCAGCCCTGTGGCAGCCGGAGAAAAGGAGAAGAGTGGAAAAAACCTAACTATATATGTTTATCCTGCTGTACTCTCCTCAGCGATTTGGTTATTGGTTGTCTAAAATATTTTATTTCTTAATGTTACAGCACAAAAATCCCCCAAATTGGGGGATAAATAAACCATAATACAGTCATTGTTGGATTCAAGATACTGGACGTTTGAGTATAGATTTGGGGGGTTTTGGTTTAGCATTATCATCACAGTCACATAATTCCCTTGTTTCTGTTGATATTTGAATCATTACCTTATTATCCCAGATATATACACACATACGTACATACATATATACATATACATATGTATATATATATGTGTGTATATATGTGTGTATATACATATATATACATATATACATA